>NC_046661.1:30964685-30972938 GCF_010883055.1 Belonocnema kinseyi | reverse complement strand
TGGGATTCACGAAATATATCCATTTCTCATCGCCAGTAACGATCCGATGCAAAAACGACTTTCTTTTTTGTCTGGCGAGCAGCATTTCACATGTTGTTTTTTTTCGGCAAATCGTTGTTTGAAGGCACGTATTTCGACATTTTCAAGAGCGAAAAAAATCACGATGTCATATGAAACTTGAAATGTTTGGTATCTAGATAGGACAGATGACAATACGCCAATTAGCACAAATGGTAAGTTCCGACAGTGCCTACAAGTGTGCCTACTGGCCGTTAGATGGCAATACCGGTTTCATATGTATACACCTGGTAAACGTCTCTTCTAAAGGATTTCGTATGAACATTTCATTCAAACAAATGTTGTTTCTACTGAAATAAATGTACAATTGTAAATAATTATGATAAACTGTTTAATTAAAAAAAAAAAAATCATTTGAATGAAATGCAAATTAATTTATTTCAAAAAAGTATCTCTGTTCGAACATATATTTATTCGAATTAATTAATTGTAGATTGTTTATTTGATCGACGATTTCTTAATATTAGGTAGATCAACGTTTATTTTTAAACATTGGTTTAATGAGTATAATTATTTACTTGCAATAATCGTGCCAACATGAATGAATAAATTAACTAAAATACGTATTTATAAATTCAAATAAAAGAGTTAATCGAAGTCAAAAAATGTTTTAGGTTTAGGGCGTGAAGAGCAGAGTCAAAGAAGCAAAATGGGTTCTCTGCTCCCAAGAAATCATATCTTCGACTTAATCATTTTTACATTTATTGCACAAAAATATGTCTGCGCATTAAGAAAATTTCGCCAATTAAATTGTTTCTTAAAGTCGCGGCATGACTTTTTTTGCCTCTAAACCACATTAAATCAAGTGAACTAAACACATCCCTTGTTAAAAGAAGAGAAACCAGAGAAACCTCTGAAAATCTGATAAAAAGTAAGGAAATTTGACAGCTTTTAAAGACAGTTAACTTTGGATCATAGTTTTTTATTGAAAAAAAATAACACATCCGAATCCAAGGTCCAAATAACCCATTTGGCTCATATTTTTTTGAAAAACGCATAAATCGACGAAAACAGCGATTTTTCATGTATAGTTTTTCACACCAAAAATTCTTCATGCCCGGTGGTCTTCACCCGTGGTTGCCACACTTGTGCAAATATGCACCAGCCAAATTTTTAAATAAGTGTCTCTTGTCACTCGGTAGGTATAAGGATCTCTCCCTCCAACGTTAAATATGTCCATGAGGTACTGAGTATATTATACTATAAAGTATAAACTAACGTTTAACCAAAGTGCAACCTATGTATTCTTTAAGTGTAGGTAAATGATTTTTTAGTTAAAATCATTCAAATAAAGTGAGGGGATTTAAAAATTAATACCGCGAGGATTTTCAAATTTATGGAGAAAATTTGTCCGGTGAACCTAGACGCAGATTTTTTATATATCACATGTCAAATATATACTTTCGTCGCATAAATTTGATCTTTCGTCAGATAAATTTTATCTTTCGTAAGATAAACGTGCTGCAGCCTTTTTATCCAATTTAAAGATAACATTTATTCCTAGAGTCTACTGTGTACAATAACTGATTCAGTACACTACGTAGAGTACTAATATAATATTATATCTTTCTGGCGACTATAATATCTCGGTAGTTGGTCGCGTATGGTAGACCCTGTAGATTAGTTTATCTTGCATAATGTGACTTGGTTAGAGAACGAGTGACGATTGTTTGCGAGGCAATTGCGTAAAAAAACGGTACCTGCATATAGATAGATAAACGTTTATTTTTCGGCCTGATGGCCTTAAAAAAAGTGACTTGCTTACACTTCCATTTGTTACAAAATTTTCCTATAACTACCTCATGCTAAGAACGTTTTTTCTTATTAAAAAGGTGAGTTTATAACTAATTGTTTTTTTTAAAATACCAACCTTACCGCCACTTTTTTTATTTCCCAACTTATATTCGCACGAAACGCCACATCGAGTTGAAAATTTGGGATACTAGACAAGAAGCACTAAGAATGGTGGGTCTATTCCTAAATTTGTATAATTATGTAAGGATAAATAAATCCAGATCTTTTCAAATAAAAGATTATGTTTTAAATGATCAGAGTTTTACAATAATAGAAAATATGCCCGACAAAATAATTTTCAAAAGCGTTAAGTGACTGCTGAAGGCGACCAGAGCAAAAACTGACTCTGGTCCTCCTCCCCTGAAAATATTAGGCCCCTCGTTGGTCCCATGATCGCCAATGTTTCGTCTATGGCGACAATAGGACGCTATCGCTGCATGTCGCCAGCATTAAATAAACATTTAGATGGCGACTTAGACGATCCCTCGAAAACAGTCTGCCTCATCTCAAATTAGCCTTAAAGTGGTCCACAATAATTTCCACTTCATTCGGCTTCCCTGACCATATGGTCGCCCTCGACCTTAATTTCGACGATTACTAATAAACTAAAACAAATAAAAATTCTTTTATTTTTAATGAAAAAGATACCAAGGGAGATCGGCACTACGATGCAACAGACACCTTAAAGCGGAGTGATCAGATCCACCATAGTATCAATCACATCCCAATGTTCACCTTGATAGGATGTCGAATTCAGAAAAGGGTAATAAGGAACCTGGTCACCAGCCTCGCCAGGGGCCCTGATCCGGAAATCATACCTGAGAAACCTAGACTTGGCCCGGTCAACAGCCTTGCCAAAGTTCCTTTTACATACATCACTGACCAAGGAATGTATGCCTCGCAACTTTGACTCCGGCTGAAATACTAGACATTTTGTCTGGTGCAACCCAACTTACCAGTCTACTCAAAGGTGACCCATTTCTGAAGACTGTCTACTGTCACTACGCTCCTCTGATTTGGTGACTTCTTTAGTTCCCTCAAGTCCTGAACCTCATAGCGATCGTTGGGCAATACTGCAGTCATTTGGAACGGTCCCTTTGCCTTGGCCGCCAATTTCTCTGCTCTCCCCAGTTGCTGTCGGACTGGCTGCTACCATTACGACGTCAGTACTGTATCGCCATCCCTCTCAGTTTATACCCCAAAAGAAGATGAAATGGACTTCTTTTAGTGGCTCTGTTGATAGTGCAATTTATTGCACTCTGAACTTTGTTCACATGTTTATCCCATGTGTCCTCGAAATCTCCAGCGCAGATTGCAGCCAATGAATTTAAATGTGTGATACGTAAATACGGTTATTTTGTCAGTTATGATTCGTGTAGGAACTCCAAACAGCGCGAATAACTCTGGTCAAGTGCTTTAATGACGTACTTTGTCTTTGTACCGTGTACAGGTTCGAGGATACAAAACTTGGTAAATCCATCAATAATCGATAATATTGGTACATTTCTATTCTTTGAACGGATAAATGGGCCAACATGATCAAGGTATAATGTGTGAAAGGGAACTGCGATTTTGTCAAATCGTCAAACAAATCGTCTCATACCCTTAAACCAATAATTTTCGTTATCTTTTTGAGTGTCTTTTCCAAAGCAAAATGTCCCTGATCATCATGGCACATTTTAACAATATTAAATCGAGGCATACGAGGTACTACCCATTTTTTCCGACCCTCAGTGTTACGAAAAACAACACCCCCCTTCAGGTCATATTTCTCGAAATACTGCTTTACATCTGACGTTCTATTACCAGATTTCAAAATTTGTCTTATCACTTCAATATCTCGATCCTGCATTTGCGCAAACTTGTTCCACTCTGCAGATGTTATATCAACAGGATTTCTGCTAAGATAATCAACGCGAGCAACTTGCGTACCCGGGCGATATACAATATCAAAATGGTAGTCTTGAAAGTACACCCACCAACAAAAAACACGAGGCTGACTATCTTTTTTATTCGCCGTTGCTCGAATAGCACTGCAGTCTGTTACAACTGTAAATTCAATTCCCAAAAAATAAACGCGAAATAATTTTAGAGCAACGAATACTGCCAAGGTTTCTAAATCATATGAGTGATATTTTCGATCTTCAGGGCTAGTTTTACGGGTGCAGTATGCAACGACCTTTTTTCTAAACCGATAGAACAGGCGTCCGTATAAACCTCGGTTCTTCATTTCGGGTCGAAAATGGTTCAAACTGGCCGATTAGACAAAATTTCTTTTATTTCGCGTACAGCGTTAGATTGCTCTGAACCCCATTGCCAAGGAACATTTTTACGCAATAGGTTTGTTAACGGCGCTACCTTTTGCGAAAAGTTTTGAATACATTTTCGAAAGAATCCGGCAAGCCCTTAAAATTGTCGCACCTGTTTTACATTTTTGGGGTAGAGAGTCTCCATAACTGCTTGAGTCTTACGCATTCAATGGAAATTTCTTTACCTAAATAATCGATTTTCGTATAGAAAAATTGACATTTTTTAAAATTTAACGTCAGATTAAATTTTTCAAAAGCTTGTAGGACTAATTCCAAATCCTTAAATCCTTCTTCAATATTTTTAACAGCTAACAACACGTCATCTATATAAACGGTTGCCTTATTACCATTTAATACCTTAGTCATGGTTCTCTGAAAAATAGCAGGTGAATTAGCTAAACCCATTGCCATTCTCAAAAACTCCCAATGGCCGTCCGGGGTAATAAACGCTGTTTTTTCTATCGAATCAGGATGCACTGGAATTTGGTAAAAGCCAGATTTTAGGTCCAAGGAAATGAAATACCTCCGACCTCTTTATCTATCAATTTTATTTTATTTCCGGAAATCAACGACCATACGTCCTACTCCACCTTTTTTTGAAACTAAGAAGGCTGGACTTGCATACGGTGAAGTTCTTTCGCGAATTATCCCGCTAGACTCAAATTTCATAGTCATATCACTAAGTTTATCACGTTCGTTTCTTGACAAACGATATGGTCTCTGATATACCGGTTCATCACTAAGTAATTCGACTTTAATTTCTCCGATTTTTGATTGCCCTAATTCTTCTAGTTCAAACGCTACATTATGTCGAAAACGTGTTAATAAAATTATTAAGCGTGTCTTAGTTCCCTCTTCTAAAGCTCCGCAATGTACGTCCTTTTCTTCAATAGGTTTTAACGTATCTACATTTTCTACAGCAAGAGTGCGATCTGCTTCGCCCGATAAGTCTGGATTATCTATCATGACAAATATTGTATTCGAATCATTAATGATAGCATGAATTCCCGGCTTTATAATATTTTTCCTATCAAAACTTTTTTTGACAATTGGTTATGTGGCACGATAAAAATCTTTATTTTCAACTCAATGTCAATAATTAATGTGATTTTTGAAACAGCAACTGGAATGACTAAATAATTAACTAACCCTGACAAAGTTTCGTTCGTTTCTTTAAATTTTAAATTTAATAATCGAGCCTCACTTTCTTTTATAATGGAACAGTCATTGTCTAAATCTATGGAGCATAATATGTGTTTGTCATTGAGGCGACACCATTTTAGATTTTTGTTTAACTTAATTGCTTCTATCTCTTGAATCGATGGCGACTCCGCTTCACCGGCGGTTAGTCATGCGGTCTTCTCTTTCCTTTGTTTATTTTTCTTCCTATAACACTGGTCCTCTGTATGCCCTACAGCATCGCAAAACGCAAATTTCTTTCTATCCGACTCGTTCTTCTGATGAGGTTTCGAAAAATCACTTCGCATTTTCGAATTCTCATTCAGAACTTTCGAGACAGTGGCCTCTTCACTGTTAAGACAAAAACGCTTTATATGGCCCTTTTTACCGCATTTATAGTATCCATCACTTAAAACACTTTTTGTTTTCTCTGACCCAGTATAATTAGGGAATGCACGCTTGAAATCTTTCGTTAATTTTAAATCTCTTACTTCTTTTGTTTTTCTTACATTTGGAAAAAAGCCTGAATATTTATTTAAGGTTGCAACGGTCTTATTACGAGCTGCTAAAACGATTGTGCTTTTATTTCAGGATCAAATTCAGCTAATATTATTTCATTAATATAATTTGATCGCTTCGAACCTGTAGTGACAATACCTAACAAAACTTCAGCCAATGTGGCGAAATCAGATTCACGACTTGTTGAGCTGTTGAACGAAGGACTTGGTACACTATGAGTCCTCTGAAGACTTCCATCTTCCTCGCCGTGACCTGTCCGACTCTTCTCGTACCTGAAATGTCCTTTTTGTCTCCGCCGTGGCGACGATAACTCTGTGCAATGTGCACTTCGACTTCGCGAACGTCCCTCTTCTCTTCTTCTATGCGAAGATCTACTTCGACTTCGCGAACGTCTCTCTTCTCTTCTTGCATGCAGAGATCTGCTTCGACTTCGAGAACGTCTTTCTCCTATGCATTTGTGAGAAGATTTGTGTTTGTGTGGGGCCATTATCACAGCACCCTGTCACTGTAACTTATCACTGCACATTCATACTGTTTCACCGTTTTACAGTTGTTTTTTTTTGTTCACACTGTTCCTTTTTAAAATAGAAATTTTTCACGGCTCGCGCGAATTATTCCACTTCTGATCTGTAAGGATAAATAAATCCAGATCTTTTCTAATAAAAGATTATATTTTAAATAATCAGAGTTTTAGAATGATAGAAAATATGCCCGACAAAATAATTTTCAAAAGCGTAAGCGACTGTCTAAGGCGAAAACCAGCGCAAACTGACTGGTCCTCCTCCTCTTAAAATATTAGGCTCCTCGTTGGTCCCATGACCGCCAATTTTTAGTCTATGGCGACTATAGCACGCTATCGCTGCATGTCGCCAGCATTAAATAAACATTTGGATGGCGACTTTGACAATCCCTCGAAAACAGTCTGCCTCATCTCAAATTAGCCTTTAAGGGGTCCATGATAACTTCCACTTCTATTATGAACAAAGTTTTTTGTTGTAAATTATTATTTTGCTTTTTTTATCATTATTAAAGTTTAGGACCAGGCCTACCTTTCTTAGTGCCTCTTATTTATTATCCCAAATTTTCACCTCGATGTGGTGCTTCGTGTGAAAATAAGTTGGGAAATAATAAAGGTGGCGGTAAGGTAGGAATCTGGTCACGTGACCCATGCCCAAGGGGCAATTCACTCGGAAATCAGACAGTAAGATTTTAGAACTTCACTTCTCGGCGGTTCAATTCAGTACTCACTCACTGAATTCACTTCTGTTCTATAAGTTTATTTTCTTATTCATCCAATGTTAAAGACATTGTATTAAATAAATGAAAATTCTTGAAATATAATATAATTATAGTATTGAAATAATATTGTATTATATTATAAAGCACAGGGACACACATAAAGCGTGTAAAGCCAAAAAATCGACCTACATAGTGTTTTATTATTAGTCGAGAATAGTCGAAATCCTGAAGTTTGACATTTTGCGCTTACCAGATTTTTTCGCCCCTGATTTTTCAGTTAAGGTTGAATTTTACTAATTGGGCTACTTAGCATTTGGAATTCTTTCTTCAAGCTGTTGAGTTGATCTTTTCATAGTTCTCATGTTAAAATGTATTTTCTGACGGTTAGTTGTGAAATTTTTTTTTGTAATAGTTAATAACAAGAAAATTATCATGTTTTAACATGACTAACATTTTTCCTGTAAACGGCTAAACGAATATTAGCAACTGTAACATCAACAATTTTATTTATGAATTTCTGTAATGGAAATATGCTTTTGAATTAAATAAATTAATTGATTAATGAAAATCTAATTCGTTTGTAAGCAATTTCAGATTTTTCTATTCATGTAAGAATTTGCATCTCACGTTGTTCTCCATTATATTAGAATTTGATCATTTTTAACTTGTACAAAAATTTTTGTTTGTAACCTAAATTTGCAAAAATATTTTATCAACACGGAGATAAATGTTTGGTAGTTCTCACCCTAGTAAGGGTGAGATTTATTAGACGGAGTAGTATATAATGGACAGACTAAGCTAGCGGTTGAATTTAATAAACGCTTGTCTAGTCCGTATTACTACTCACAGTAACGTAGGGCCTACACGCATGCTGTCGGATGGACGATTCTCATATTAGACCGTGGGCTGACAACGTAAATGGGAGCGTGATACGGATAAAGGCCAATTTTCACAGGAGATGTTCGTCTGATGATGAGGAACGTAAAAATGGGTGCCTGGCAGGTGTGAGTGGATGTGTTTACCTGTGGCGACTTGTCAAAGGTGCGAATTTTTGGCAGTTAACTTACGTGACTCGGATAAGGTTGAAAATTGGTGTACATGTAGGGGCTGACATTAGAAATAGCACCTGCGCATT
>NC_046661.1:30960644-30964585 GCF_010883055.1 Belonocnema kinseyi | reverse complement strand
AATTAAAATTCGAAAATTTTTTCTAAAGCCTCCAGGGGACTTCGTTTTCGCACGAAAAAATTTTATGTGCCCTTATTGCATCCGGACCCACAATTGAAGAACATAATAATCCCACTAATTATTTTAAAACTGTCGAAATGGAACGTGGGCAGATTTATCTTCTACGAATTTGTAAAATTCCGGTCAACAATAAAAATTACTGTCATTTCCTGGTTTTTTCCGGTCTCAAAAGATTCCTGGTCGTTTCACGGTTTCCCGATCGTGCGGCTACCCTGTAAGCTATTAACTATTTTCTTGAAAACTTAACTATATCGTAGAAATTTACTTTTTGTTTAGAATTTAAATTTGGTGTTGAAAAATGAACTGAAATATTATCTGGATGAAAGTTCCAGTAATAAAAAAATTTGACATTCTTATTACAATATCATCTGTTTCAGTACAAAATTTAATATTTTTTGGATAAAAATGCAACTATTTGGTGGAGAGTTTAACTATTTTGTTAAAAATGCATCCTATTTGGTCAACAAAATTCGTCTTTTTGATTGAAAATTCAATTTTTTTTGTAAAAACATTTTTTTGTTCTAAAATTTCAATTTTGGATGTTACTGAGTTAACTGGAATGTTTTTTGGATGAAAACTCCACGCTTTTTTGATAAAAAATTCTTCTTCTTTAAGATGAATTTCATATTATTAGAAGAAATGCCACTATTTCCTAGAGAATTCAACAATTTTATTAAAAAGTCATCTATTTTGGTTAAATTTCGCCTTTTTGGACTGAAAATTCAATTTTTCGGGTAGAAAACTATTTCTCGTTAAAAAATTCATAATTTGATCGTCAAAACTAGACTAAAATCTTTTTACAACAGAAAAAAAACTGTTTTTTGTAAAATTTATCTTTTTGATTTAAAACTTCATCTGTTATGGAAGAAATTTCATTTGTTGTATGAAAATGCAACTTTTTGGTTAAAAATCGTTCTTCTTTACTTAATAATTCAACTAATTTGTTTAAAACGTTTGGTTGAATCGCTTTATTAAGAAATCATTTTTTTGTTAAAGATTTATATTTTAAGTTGAAAAGATATCTCGTTGGTTTAAAGTTTAATTATCTTATTGGAAATGATACTACTTGGATCAAAGTTAAGATACATTGTGAATTTTTTTTATTGAAGGCTTATGTCTGTTGAAAATTTAATCGTTAAGTGGAAAATACTTATATTTTTTTGTTTATAATTCATTTTTTAACAGAAAATTTAACTTTTCTATTTTTCAAGATTGATATTTTTTAGTTAAAAATGGGCGTTTTTTTGTTGTATAAAAAATTTTTAGTTTGAAATTTCCTTTTTTTGGGTTAAAATGCATTAGTTTCATGTAAAATTAATTTTTGTTGAACAGTCATTTTTTTTGTTTGAAAATTGAGTTTTTGTAACAAAAAATTTGTCTTCTGGTTTGAAGGTTCAATAATTTACATACAATTTTATGTATTTTTTGAGTAAAAAATCTTTATTTGTTGAAAATTCGTCTTTTTGGTTCTAAAAGTCTTTTCTTTTATTGTATAAATTTGATTCTTTTTTTATTAAAATATAAACTATATGACAATTTTTCGTCTGAAATTTGTCTTTTTAGATTGAATATTCAACTATTGTGTTAAAAATTTAATTATTTTGTTGAAAGTTCCAGTATTTTGTCAAAGGCTTATCTTTTAAAGTATAGCAGACACTCCTTTTTCGTTTGAAATAAATTAATACATTTGAAAATTAAAAATTTGTATATGAGACATTGTTTTATTCCTGTTTTATGTATGTGATAATTTACTTGTTGTTAAAATTTAATAATCTTATATTGTAATTAAAAATGTTACATTATGATGAAAAATCATTATGACATCCTCTTAAGTTAATGCGTGTTTCTTGGGTGCATTTTTTAGTCGAAAAGCGACGTGAATATAAAGTTTAATTGTTTAAACTGACACATTCTTCGTAGTTGTAATTTTTTTTATCTTCTTGCCTTTGTAATCAATGATTTTATAACTTCCGTTTATATCAATTTTTCTAAACATATTTTATTGTTCTTATTTGTTACAACAATCTCATATTAACAAAAGTTTACAGCCACACATATTCACATGTACATATAGCTTCTACCCTCTGTTCTGTCCAGAATAAGCATCTGACCAAAAAAATTTAGCGTACTTTTTTGCTTATTTTTTTGTGCACCCCCCCCCCCACACAGTTTAATTTTTTATTAATTCTTTTATTAATGAAAGTTTTTAAGTATATGCGTTTTAAAGTAAAAGTTACTAAATGGAAACAAAAAATTCAAATACGCACAACTTCGTGTGCTTTTTTTCACAAATTTCAAAAATACTTATCGTCTAATTTGCTTTAAAATCAATATATTTTTCCTCCGAGATATTCTGGGACCTCAAGTGTCGAACCAGACTGATTTGAAATGGATTAGGTCATTATCTAAAATGTTTACATCCAAGGATTCGCGCATGTTTTTAATTTTCATCACAGCTAATTTCCTGTAAGTCAGAGAGCGTTTTTTCTTTTATATAGAATCCTGTTTTGGAGTATTTGAAATGCCCTAAAGGAGAAAGGGTGTCACGTAATTATTATGGGAGTGATAGTTCGCCAAAAGCACTGGATACATCATTGTTTAAACGACGGACGAGATATTTTGTCACTCAGGCACGCATTGTAGTCATTGTAAATATCTGTGTATATTTTTATATAATAAGTATGTGTAATTGTTTACAGAATGTATCTTATTTTAAATATAAGTTTCATATCATATTTAACAATGAATAAGGGAATAATTAATTATTATTAATTATTAATTGCAAACTCACTTAATACTTAGTTAATTGTTAAATATTTATTCGAAACAATAGAAATATATTTCGCCATTTAATAACTTCAGTGTATTTTTGTTTTAAATTTCATTGCAAATTGAACAATAAATTGTGTGATAATGAATTAGCTATTAATTTTCCTTGATTCCTTGCTAATGACTTAATTAATGATTATAATTATTTTTAATTGAATTATTACTCAGTAATTTATTAATTATTAAGTAAGGCACAATTAACAATAATATACATTTATTTTATTTAATCACTAGACTTAATTTATAAAATACGATCCACAGAGGTGACATTTACTTTGCCCCTAAGTGGACTTTACTAAATAAGTTTCGCTTTCGTAGTAGGAACTACATTCCCACTTCATACATACTACTAAACGAGTATCTTTCAAGCGACCTCTTGCTCAATAGAAACTACATTCCCGCGTCGTATATTCTACTAAACGAGAATCGTCCATCCGACCGCATGCGCAGTAGGCACTACGTTTCCTCTTAGTATATTCTACTATACGAGAATCGTTCATCCGACCGCATGCGTAGTAGACACTACGTTTGCCCTTCGTAATTTCTACTAAACGAGAATAGCCCGTGCCACCGCATGCGCAGTAGACACTACGTTTCCTCTTCGTATATTCTACTATATATACCGTGGGCTAACAACGTAAATGGGAGCGTGATACGGATAAGGCTAATTTTCACATGAGAAGTTCGTCTGATGATGAGGAACGTGAAAATGGGTGCCTGACAGGTGTGAGTGGATGCGTTTACCTGTACCGACCTGTCAAAGGTGCGAATTTTTGGCAGTTAACTTACGTGACTCGGATAAGGTTGAAAATTGGTTGAAAATTGGTTGCCAGGCACTTACCTGGATGCAAAAGTGTTGCCAGGCGGCTTCGAAGTCGCCGGAAACTCAGGTGAAATTTCTTGAAATTGATTTCACAGGAAAAAGTTTGAAACAAAAGTTGGTCCTCTCTCGGAGATGCATATTTTCATTTGTATATAATTTTTTGATAAAATTGATATATTTGGAGAAAACATCGATTAAAGAAATACCATAACAATAAAAAGCCCTTTTT
>NC_046661.1:30946524-30960544 GCF_010883055.1 Belonocnema kinseyi | reverse complement strand
AAATTAAAATTCGAAAATTTTTTCTAAAGCCTCCAGGGGACTTCGTTTTCGCACGAAAAAATTTTATGTGCCCTTATTGCATCCGGACCCACAATTATGCTATTATTTAGCTTACGATGCGTGATTCAAAATTTTTTCACTTTAAAAATTTTCCGTTTAAAATTTTTATTCCTAAAATTACATTTTTAATTTAAAGAATTTTTAAATGCTTTCTTAAAGACTTGAAGCAAAAAAAATAAAATAAAAGCCTTTGATGTTGAAATGATTTGACAATACGATTTTAAACCAGTTCAAAATTTAAGAATTTTCAGATTTTAACATTAAAACTTAACGGTTTCAATTTGAAAGTTTTAACCATTAAACAAATGTGAACGTCTGACTGAAAGTTTATAAACTAATTTCAACTTAAAAATAACTTCATAATAATATATTCCTAATTAAAGGATTTTATTAAATTAAAAATATTGTTTCAGCCTAAAATATTCCATTTTTAACCCATTCAATTTGAAATGTTTGATTAAAAAGAAGATTAATTATAGAATATTTAGCAATATTTAAATTTTTATTTAAGACAAGTAAATTGAAATCAAATATTTAAAAGTAAAGAATCTTTAACTGAATTGTTTGACATAGAAAACCTGTAATGGTTAAAATTTCGAAAAGCCTTTAGACTTTGAACGATACAATTATAATAGGTTGTATTTGAAAAATGCTTAATTTGTAAGTGAAATTTTTAAATTTTGATGTATAGTTGACAATAGAACATTTGTAGAAAAAATTTTAAAACGTAAATTTCGTAATTTTAAAAGATATTTAGCAGTTTTAAAAAGTTTTAAAATTATCATGCAAAGTTTAGAAATTTTTCTTAAAATCTTCTAGAATCTTTTTTGAAAATTTTGTTTAAATCTTGGAAAAACTTTTGAATATTATCTTAAAAGAATTTGTCAAAATTACAAGTTATTTAAAATTTTCCCAGGAATCTTAAGAAAATGTTATTATTATTTTGAAGCCTTTCACAATTATTGAAAAGAATCTAATTTTTTTGTTTAAAATCTGCGAAAATCTACAATTTATTTTATATTAGGCTATCATTTCAAGTCTTACATTAAGTTTGAATCTTTTCAAAACTTCTACATATCTATTAAAATTTTTCAAATTTCACCTACAAATGATAAATGTGCAATTGTTATGTATACATCCAAATTGTAAAGAAATTTTCTAAAATTTTCAGGATTTTCTGAACATTTTAGAAAAAATTCAATTCATTTTGACAAGTATTTAGAAGTTCTAAAAAAATTTCTAAAATATTTTTAAATTAAAAATAATTTCTAGATTTCTCAATATTTTATAAGGAAATTTTGAAGCCTTCCAAGTATGTTTAAAATATTTAAAAAGGAAATAATTGAATTTCTAATTTAAGTAGTGTACAGTTAAAAATTTTTTAATTTGTCAATATTTGATTTTTCTGGCTTAAAATTCCTTAAAATTATATAATTTTGAAAATTTTAGAGTCCATTGATTAATTTTTTCATTTAGAGCATTGAAAATGATAAAGTGGATTTATATTTTTTATATTAAAAATTATGTTAGTACCTTCAATTTTATATGCGTGAATTATTGTATTCTGAGTGTATAATTGTAAAGAAATAATTGGGGGTCTTTCGAAATACAAAACATAACATTTTAATACGCATAACTTTTTGAACATGTTTTTACACTAATTGCAAAAATATTTATCGCCTAATTTCTTTTAAAAAATCAAAATATTTGTTCCCTGAGAGATTCTGCGACTTTAACTTTAGAACCTGCCGCCTTTGAAATGGATTTGGTCAGCCATTAATAATTTAAAATCATATGTTAAAAGATTTCTGGAATACATACTCACAGAAGTAGGCTCATCTACTCTCCTCCTCGTCTTTCGAGTTTCGGGGCAAGGTACGAGCCTCTTATTCTGATCCTCTGTAGGCGCCTCAAAGGATGCGTCAGTTATTGAGGACTGTGGAATCTCTGTAAATTCTGGAGTTTCCGAACCCCGAATTACTTCCTCATCTACAACATCAATATTCACCTGCAAGAACAAAAAATTCATTTTAAAGAAAAAATAAACGTATTCGTTTAGTGTACATTGTAATAAACATATCTTTTTGTACATACCTCTCTCTTTAAGTCTACCCAAAGATTTCAGCCTATCTCATATTGGAGGAATCAAGATGCTCAGTGCCTCAAAATTTAATAAATAAAGAGTGGGCACGTCAATCTTATTATCTGAAAATCAGAAAAATAATATTTTATTATATTATAACAAATTACATTTGTTGTATACTACCCAACTCACGAATACACTGCGGAAGGCTTATTGTACATTCCTAAATTCTTATAATTCTGTTATCTAATTATAAATTTTCAAGAATATACAAACGTTCTTTACTGTTTCCTATTGGAGCTAAAAAAGTTTTAAATATAGATACAGAGGAATTCGTGTGAACGTGAGTTGGGTAAAAAAAGATACAAAAAAAATTTTGCGGTTAGCATAACGAGCGCGTCAGCGTGCTGTTTATTCTATCTGCAGTTGTAACTTACCTTCAAACACTTTCTCATACGAAGAAAAACCCCAGCTTGATATGAGCGTGTTCATACCCATTCACTTCACACAGAACTCGGTCATGCAAAAAACTCCACACAACGTTAGAAACACTATATACTTCGAAGCGTACGGTAATATGTTTAGCACTACACACGCGTTCAACCAACACAAGCGTGCAACCAACACGAGCAAGCACTGCCTATGGAAAGAGCTGGGGCTGGAGGGAGGGGATGAAACTCAGTAGTTCCTTTTACTAAACGGCGAGGCAGAGTAGTTGTATTTACTAAACGATGATGCAGAAAAGTTGCTTTTACTAAACAAGTCGTCAAGGTCCGTACTATGCTGTTTAGTAAAAGCAACTCAATGAATCTAAACAGCGTGTAGTAGATTTTAACCATCACGTAGTTAGTATTACGATACTTTAGCTTACTAAACGAAAATAGTAGCATATACTACAACAGTTCTCTCCGTGAATGTCTACGATAAGAATTACATCGTATTTCATCCAGAGTTTCTCTCTAAAAGTAACTTAGAACACCGTGAGATGAAGATTTTGTTATGAGTAGTAAAAATCTTAAATTTTTATTATAAACAAATCTAATTAATTTTCGTAAATTAAAAATCGTATTTCTATAATAAACATTCATTAATAAAAATGTTGGCTTCTCAGCTGTTAATATCCATTTCGCCGTTTACGAGAAAATGTTATTCATTTTGAAACATTATAATTTTCTTGTTATTAACTGTTATAACAAAATTTATTCAGAACCTAAACTTCAATAAATATTTTTTTACACGAAAGCTATGAAAATATAAACTCAAAAGTTAAATAAAGAAATAATTTAAAATGCTAAATAGCTAACTTAGAAAAATACAACCTCGACTAAAAATTCAAGGTCAAATAAAAAAAAACTGGTAAGCAGAAAATTAAAAATATTGGATTTTAACTAATCTCGAATAATACTACAACACTATGCCGGTCGCCTTTTTTTTGGCTCGGCACTTTTTTTTGTGTGACTGTATTCTCAGACGTGTCTTATAAAAGAAAAAATATTTTTTTTTACGAAAGAAATTTTGTATTTCATTTTTTGTAACCGTCGCTTTTTATCAATTGTTTTCAAATTTTTTAATTTTCATAAATTAAGGCTTATTTTTAGGAAAAAACATTGCCTACAACTCTACTGTTTATAATTTTTAAAATAGGCAAATAATCTTGAAATATATTCATTTCTTAAAAAAAAATGTCCATTACATTTTTTTTGTATCCATTTCTGCCTTAGAAAAATTTACTTTTTGAGATTGGAAACAGTAGAGTTGTAGAAAATGTTTTCCCCCCAAAAATAAGTCATCATTTATTTAAATTCAATCATTTTTTGGAAATTGGTAATAATCGATAGTAAGATAAAATTCAATCGCAAAAAAACATTTTAAAAATCAATGTTTTTTGTAAGTTTTAAAATTTTTAAACAAACGTTTTTGATGTGAAATGACGTCTGTAATATTATTTTGATTTTTAAAGTAATAGAAAAATTATGTTTTAAAAGATCTGATTTTTGACAAGACAATTATCTAAGTAAACACACAAAGAGCATAAAAAGAAAGAGTTTTGGTGTTATGTACACAACAATATATATTTTCAAAATAATGCGCTACAAATTCATGTACAGTGATTGACCGGACTTTAGTAAAATTATCAAATAATCGGAAAAATATTTGAAAAAATGTAAGTATCTTATAGAAGATATAAAATAAAATCTAATATATGAACTACTTTTTGAGGCTAAGTTTCTTCAATGTGCAAAAAATTATTAATAATTTAATTATCACATTAAGGCCATGTGATGAGTATAACAGCTGATCAAGTCAGCCCTAAGATCGATATTTTTTCACCCATATTGAAAAATAAAAGTTTAAATAACGCGGAAATTTTTTTCGGGAAATGTTAATAAATATTAAAGGATCATTTGTGGCCTTGCAAAGCGTTGGAAGAAGAAAAAAGTTTATTTATGCAAATAATGATTATCCACGGACACATTTAGGTTTTACAGCAGAAGATTGACTTTTAACTTTCTCTGACGATAATCATGCAACTGTTTTACCCACAGGCCCCTAGAAGTTCGAAGTTGCCTACTCTCTGCGCTAGTGCTGCATATGACACAGCTGATACCAGACTGATACGTATGTCAGACCAAATATGCATAATTGCATTTCAAGTGCTAACATTAGTTTTTACCTTATTTGTGCATAACGTTCGTGAGCGTTTTTTGTTGTTTTGCCCCACTTTGATAAATATAAACCTCATAACTAGCCCATTGACAACATTGCAAATTGCTGACAGGGTTGGACGATAGCACGGTCGGTATTTCTCCAAAATAGGAATTAAAAAAACAAGTGTTTTCACTATTCTAATTATTTCGGACTAGAGACACATTCTTGCATGTCTTCTATTTATCGTACCAAATTTTTAACACATTATCTCATTCCGCGCGGACGTAAGTTGGGAAAGAAAACTTCCACTGGTATTTTCTTCAAAAAAAAATTTTCTCAAAATTTCCTCCGGAACAAAACAGAGACATGGACTTTATTACCTCTTCTCTCATTTCCTAATCTTTCATAGCGATACCTCATTTCGTTTAGAAGTCAGTTGGGAAAGAAAAATTAAAGACCAGATTTGGTCACGTGACCCTCTCGTCACATGACCTTAAATGTTCTCACAACAGTGAACACATGCTTCCACAGGCTTTCACGGCAACCAACGAGACAAATGGGCATACTGTCGACGCATGTAAATGGTATAGTCTTCACACGTTCAAGCAGTACATTAACTCTAGTAGAGTTCAACTGATTTCACTGAGACCAAATGATTTCGTATGATTTCACTGTGATCTGCAAGTTTAACTAAAGTTAAAAGAGTGTATTCATTTTAAAAGTTGCAGTTGCTGATTCCATTGATTTCATACTGATTTCTAAGGGTCTCCACAATCCAATGAGTCTGAAGTTCCCAACGTTTACAACTCGACCTTCTTGAAGAGCTACCATTTTTTTTCGGCGGTAAACTGAGATAATATTTATGACCCCACACAAAAAAAATCTCAGTTGGAAGGGCTCGGTTCTGAAAGTTGAACCTGGAGGATCTTTTTTCTGGTTTAACTTAACGAAACTTGTAACAAATGTAATTTGGTTTAAAGTATTTCAAATTTTTAACTAACTAATTGCGGAATGTTGTTTACAAATTAATTTTTGCAACATTAATAATGCAAATCTTGTATTAAATTTTATCATTAAAAATTCAAAGCTAATTAAACCGTTCAAAAAAGAATGATTGAAAAATTTAACTTTTAAATAAAAAAAAAATCCAATTAGAGGCGATTCAAGTTTTGAAAATTCCAAATCCAAACTTATCAATTTCTTTATAAAAAAATAAATAATCCCAAGTAAATTGAAAGCATTTAAAATTTTGTTTTTAATTGAAGAATCTCTAAATATAATTATTTTAGATTAAAATTTCGACTACATATTTCATAGAAAATTAAAATAATTTGCACAAATTTATTTTCTTTTTTATTCAAATTTAATTGTCCCCAATGAAAATTTAACTTCTTTGTTTTGTGGTAAAAATTGATATTTTTTTATTTCAAAATGAAACTATTTATTTAGAAAAAATTTAATGAAAAAATTGCATTACATCAATTGTTCAAATTATTTAGTAGAAAATGTATGTAATTTGTTAAAAATTCGCCCTTTTTGATAGAAATTGTTCTTACTATCGGCGAGAAAACTATAGGCATCTGCCTTTGAAGCTTAACAGCTCAGTCAAAAAAATGCCAGCGCAACAAAAAAACAGTCATTTGAAAGCTGAAAGTGTTCTACATTAATGAGCTTAAAGACGTTTGTGTAAACAAAATTTGGTGCTTAGCAGACTGAAAAATGAAAAAAAGTAAGGATTTTCGGGTACATTTAAGAACAGTCAAGTTTGAACATTATTTCTTATACAAGGGGCGATGGGGAAAATTTGAAGAAATTCATGAGTATGAGGAAAACTGTTGTGAACCAGTTGCATATGAGCAATTTAAAAAATAATAAAAATTGTTGCTTAATTCTTCGGCCCCTGGTTCTGAATGCTTGGATGGCACCTGGCCACGGGTCGAAGAAAAGGACCAGCGGTCTGCAGGAAAAAAAACGCCCCCCTCCCCCCTGATTTCTGTCACTTGTTTTCCAACAAAAAAAATGTCTGAAAATATCGCGATTTTTACAAAAAAAATAAGACTAACACATCCTTAAGGGTGATTGAAAATAAATACAGAGCCTATCCATTACAGTTTGCAGTTTGAATCGCTTTAATATCTGTATTAGAACTGAAGATAATATAGTTGCACAATTTTGCACTTTTGAGCAACAATTTTGATTAATTTTCAAATTTCTCAGCTGCAACTCGTTCACAACGGTTTTTCTCATATTCATGAATTTTTTCAAATTTTTCCCATCGCCCCTTGTATAAGAAATAATGCTCTAAACTTGACTGTTCCTAAATGTACCCAAAAATCCTTACTTTTTTTAACATTTTTTAGCCTTGCTAAGCACAAAAATTTTTCTACATAAACTTCTTCAAGCTCATTTACGTAGAACACTTTCAGCTTTTATATGAATGTTTTTGTGTTGCAATAGCATTTTTTTTGATTGAGTTGTTAAGCTTCAAAGGCAGATGCCTATAGTTTTCTCGCCGACAGTAGTTAAAAATTGAACTATTTGAATAAAAGTTTATGCATTTTGTTGAAAATTAATTTGTTTAGTTGAAAAATGGCCGTTTTTAAATCTGAAAATAGTGTACTTCGTGTTAATTTTTTCGAAATAGTAGAAAAATAGTGTCATTGTTTCAAAAAAGTTTAAAATAGTTTAATAGTTTGGTGTGTCCGAGGCCTGTAGTTAGAAATTCAGTCACTACTGGAAATTAGTACAAATGTTTAATCATTCAAATTAATAGTATTTCAAATTTCTTAGTTTTAAGGATTTTAAGTTATACGTAACCTCTGTCAAGTATCTTTTCCGAGAAGTTTTAATTGTAATTTATTTATTTTTTGTTTATCTGCTAGATTTGATAATGTTATAAATTATCTAGGTCCATTTAACAATTTTTATAAACGCTTAATATTAAAAAATGGTTATAATGGATGTAGTAATGGATTGTTTTTAATATGAGGACTATTATTTTAAATAACTTTAATTTATTGGGATATAATTTTTTATGTAATTATAATAATTATAAAATTAAGATATATTTTTGATAAACTTAAATTTTAATTTAAAAATCAGATTTTTAATTATTCATAAACAAGTTTATTTTCAGTTAATTTGAATTGTGAGTATGAAACATTAAAATTGAATTAATTATTTCATTTAATATTATTATAGTAACATAAATGAAACATTCATTATTTTATTTCGTAATTCTCAATTTTACCGTGAAGATTCCAATTCTAGCGTGAAGTTTCCAACTTAATGGAGGGTCTCGAGTTTAAAGGGTTCTGAGGGGCTTAAATTAGGTAAAGGATTTTAAAAGTTCTGGGTCAGAGCCAATAGAAAAAATCTCAAGTTCCATCACCAAATTTTTTTTTGACGTACTTTGAAAACCTTAAGGGTGTCTAAAGCAGCGATTCCCAAACTTTTTTTGCAGTGTTCAGGGAGAGGCAGGGCCGTCACCCTACCATTTTTTTCCCCTCTACTAGAACCCAAGGGGGATACTTGATTGTCGGTCATGCGGGAGGTTTCATGCTTCACGCGAGAGAATTAGAGCCGGTTGAGTAAAATCAATATGTGTTAAAATGTTAATAAATTAAATTTTAATTAGTTGAATCAAGTTCCTAATCTGATTTTAAACAAATGAAAAGAAAGTTGATGAAAATCGGTTAATATCGCATGACAATGAAAGGGTCCTCATAGCGGGCGGGGGGGGGGGGGCTGCCGAGGAGCTGGACCCGGGCCGGCTTCTCCCCTAGGGGGCTGCCCGGCCCGGGGTGACTTTCCCCGACCACGGACGGGCTGCCGACCGTCGGCACTAGTTTGGGAATCGCTGGTCTAAAGCAGCGATTCCCAAACTTCTTTCGCTCTTTCTGAGGAGCGGTAGGGCCGCCACCCTCAAAATTTTTTCATAATACTTAAACCCAAGGGGGGCACTTGTAAGTCTGTGATGCGGTCATGTGCTGGCTTGTCGCGCTCGACCTTCCCATTACAAAAAAATTAGAGCCGAACAGGAAAAATGGAAAATTTAGTGAAATATTCTTTAGCGAATTTTAATAGGCAGCATTATATTTTCTGGACTATGACGAGAACATTAGAAAAAGATAGAAAGAAATCGATTAATAACTTCAAAAGTTCTTGCACTTTTGTTACGCTGCAACTTAGTCCAGTAATGTATTTTCTTGGACAAATTTTGTGAAAATATTATCCGATTTTTTAAAATTTTTTCCATATTTCTAAAATTATATCACGAAATTGATTCAGCTCATTTAAATTTAATTGTGTCATACCTTCATAACTTCAGTTATTGTAACAGGTCTCAATCTCAGAACAATGAAAGGCATTCATGGTAGGTCAAAAAAAAAGTCCCATGATCACAGCGGGGACCCTGTCTTGGGGCCTAACGAGCTACCCGGCCCGGGGTGGCATCCCCCTACCGCCGGGTAGCCACCCTACCCAGGGTAGCAATTTGGGATTAGCTAAGCAGCGATTCCCAAACTTTTTATGCACTTTCTGGGCAGTGGCAGGGCCACCACCCTCACATTTTTTCACAATACCCTGCCCCCAAGGGGGTACACTTGAATGCTTCACTGCTTGACACCATGTTTCACGCGAGAGAATTAGAGCCGGTTGAGAAAAATTAAAATGTGTTAGTATGTTAATAAATTAAATTTTAATTAGTTGAATCAATTTCCTAATCTAATTTTAAGCAAATGAAAAGAAAGATCGGTTAATATCTTCAATGTCAGTTGACACTTCTTGTAATTTTGCGTGTTCTTAACGATATGCTTAATTACTCGAAATGTTAACCGATTTTTATCAACTTTTTTCCATTTTCTTAAAATTACATCAGGAAAATGATTCAGATAATTAGAATTAAATTGAGCCATATCTTTAGGATTGTATTTATTGAAACAGCCTTAAATCTCATGACAATGGAAGGGTCCTCATAGCGGGGGTGCTGCCGAGTGGCTGGGCCCGGGCTGGCTTCCCCCTCGGGGGCTGCCCGGCCCGGGGTGGCATTCCCCTGCCGGCGGCAGCCTTATCAGCGACAGCCTCATCGGCCGGCTGGAAATCTGGCGGTCTGGGCCAGCTCAGGGCCAGAAAATTTTTCCACACGTGCCAGAGAGCAGCTATAGATTTATTAACTTATTATTACTCTGCCATTCAACTCATTGTCAGTGACCTCAGCTTGTGATCGCAGCAAATACGGTGTACAGTGAGCGGACCGACCGAGGATCAACTTTTTTTGTAGCCGTCCTCCTGCAGTCCCTTCAGCCGGGTGTTCAACTTAAAGGCGTCATTTTTCATAAGCTTTTCTCACTCTTTACTCAATGTAAATTATACTTTTAATCATTTTTTTTAGAAATCTATTCTCAATAGTCTAAAGAATGTCTCTTCAAAATATCAAGTTACAAAAGTATATCTGAGGGTCACAATGAGCCTCTAAATATTGCCATTTTATGCCATTTTTGATATTCCTTAAACTTTTGCATAAAATTTCTGATATAAAAATGCGATAAATGCAATATTCATTGATAAGTGAACTAGTATATCAAATATAAAATAAATTGACTTATAATTTCCTGTCCGAAATCAAAGAAATAAAAATTGGAAGCATTTTACATGTTAAATTCCATAAGACATAAAAATGGCCAGAGCGAATTCTAAAAATAATTTTTTTCGGAAATAAAAAAATAGGCAAACATTTATTTGCCTACAAGAACGATTTGGCCAACAAGCCCGTTAAAATTTCTCAAATGTGATTTTTTGGGCCACCCTAATGTGTGTACACACACACAAATTTATACATTTCACAACTATTTTTTTACGTGTGTTGCACTTGCTTTATTATTCAATATTATTATAAGCATGCGAAGCAAAGTATGATTGATATAGTCTAGTTCTTTTTATTGGGGGGTTTTCCTTCGACACCCCTCCAACGAATTTTGGACCATCATTTGATATACAAAGTGAAAGAAAAGAGAGAATGTTGTTAAATTGGAGTGGGAGTGTTGGAATATACAAATTTAACTTTTCAACGCTTCTCATGTTGTGAACGTGATCGTTGTTTAATATTTCATATCAAATTTCTCTGTTTATGTCTACGAGTCCCTCGGGAGAGGACCAATGGCGTCATGGTAGTTGCTCAATGCTGTTCAATGAGTAAAGACGTTCTAATAAAAATCTCTTTTAGAACAAATTCTTATAATTTATTTTATTTAAATCACTAATCAACTTTTACAAACTACCAATAGTAAAAAAAAGGATTATTTTAGGGCTAATTTCAGGTATTAAAGTAAGATTCAGAAGAAGAAAACTCTCGAGTGGTGCTAAAATGAGACCACTACCAGATAGTCCAGGCATCTGGTAGTTTTGTTCCAGAAAAAATCCTACTTGCAATGTTTTTAATGAGAAAGTTTCGTTAAGGGGTCCTATTTGACATATCAAAAATGCTAGAACAGATCAATTGCCAAACCGGGTTTTTTGAAAACAGTTCCAAAAGTTACCTTTGCGTGGATGGATAATTCCCATTGCATTTTAGAGCAAAATGTCCAACAGACAAAAAAAAATTCGGAAAAAATTTGGTTAAAAAAGTAATCCGCTAACTTCTATTGGTTCCGAGTAAGTAACCTTGTTACTGTCCGAGTAAGTACTTTTGTGCAAAAAAGTACTCATCATTTATTAAAAATGATATATATGGTTACTTCTCTACTATTAGGAAAATCAGTGTCCCGGGCAAATTAAACATATAATATGAAACGTTTTCTTGTAAATTGATATTAAAAATAGAAGGTTATTAATGGTTCTTAATAAACCACTGCATGAACCGTCAAAATTAAGAATACGCATTGTGTAATCTTTTTTAAGTACATTAAAAATCAGTCCCCTGGCGTGTCACAAGCTAAGAATCACAATCAAAGCCAAAGGTTACACAATAAATTAAAAGAAAAATTTCATTTATATTACAATTTTTAAATGGTGTGATAATGGAGGATAAATTTCTGTGACACATTTTAAAAAAATTTAATAATAAATATTTAAAAACTTGAGCTTAACTTTGTACCTCAGTTTTTGCAGTCAGTCCCCTGGTTCAACTTGAAAATTATTGTAATCGTTCTATGTGCGACAAAAAGTCATCTTTTTGCGTTAAACGGAACGTTTCCAACTTGGAGTTTGTCCTTCTGTACAACAGATAGCGTTCATATGCTATTTTGTTAGGTTATTTCTCGATGTTAACGCTGAAACAAGTGCTTCAGCCGGCTGTTGAGACAGTCCCCTGGCGATTAAATTTATACTTTGTTTTCGAAATTAAATTAACAGTTTTCGGTATTTCATATACTCATATGGACAGATAATTTTTCCTGCAAGTCAATTCATAATACTTTTATAGTATTTGTGATAGCCGCAACGTTTGTGGAATTTCTCAGTCCCCTGGCGTCACTCCCCTGTCACAGAATGAGGCAGGGAACTAATGAAACTACCAGGGGATTGACAAAATAATAATTTCCAAGGGACCTGATGGTCAACAATGCATCCTACAAATAAAAAACTATCAACAAGGAAGTCAGTCTTACAAAGAAAGGGAGAATAGCCATCAATAGCTATCAGAAACTGCTGATTGAGATGTGCTGTGATCGCTACAGTGAACACTGCTTATCCAGACAGTGTCAAAAGTGTATCAATAAAACTCCTGTTAACAAAAAACTTGACAAATCCTTGCATTTCGAAAATTGGATGGCTCAAAAACTAGATTTCATAGACCCCAAAACTAAAATACCACTTCAATTAACAAAATATCTGAAAAAGACATTGATCATCCAGCCACGTCAACTCATAGGAAAACTGAATGAAGATTTAGATACATTTTTGTTCCGCGAAAGAAACATTGTCCACCAGTTTAATGTAATAAATACTCTAAAGAAAAACATTCCTAATGATGATGCTTTAATACACATGGATTTTTCTCAAAATTATGCCGGCAAATACATCTCAAAAAAATTCAACCCGTTCATTTTGGAGGTTATCTCGTATAAATTAGTCTTCACACTGTTATAGTCTACGTAGAAAATAACACTAAGTCGTATAGCACACCATTCTTAAACACATCTCATTCCATAACTGCTATTTTGGCACATTTGCTACCCATTTTGAAAGCTTTGTCCCCGACATCACGTGTCTTCACTTTTAAGCACTGGACCCGTAGCTGAATGTCGCAACAAACCCATGTTTCATATCTTGGCTACAAAGCTACCAAAACAACTTCCAAATATAAAAAAAATGTTGCTACATTAGTTTACGTCGCTGTTCCTGCGATTCTGATACGTGCGAACATTTCAAAATAGGAGGCTTGACATATCAAGAGAACACCAAACTCACAGTCGAAGATGTTTTCACAGATTTTGAATGTGAAAATGAAAAAGGAATCTACGAATAGTTATGTAACTTCTAAACAATGATTAGGTTGGATCACAAGGATGTTTCCGACGTAGCTAAGGAAGAAATTGTAGAGTAATTACCTAGCCCCAACTTGTTAATGAAAGGGGATAGAGTATTTTATAAATTAAGGTTCCCCATAAATATGTTTGAGAAATAATTTAAGGTAAGGTTTAATGGCAATTAATGTTCCTTTAAAAAAATGTGACTGATATTATGTATTCTAATAATTATTCTAAATAGTTTGTATTATTATGTGTCTAAATGCACGTGATTCGAACTGTTGGATCCTCAAAGTAGGAACGCTAATTTTCAAATGTTTCATGTGCTTGAAGTTCGGAACGTTCAAATGAACGATTTTTTTTACTGATGACTTTGTAAACTATAAATATGGCTAAAATTGTTGTTAACTTATATTAGAAATAATACTTCTACTAAAACAAAATCATAATGCATTTTTTTTATCGCAGGTGGAACAACATTTATCGATAAAATACAATTGGGAAAAAATATTTCGTTTATTTCAACCTTCAGAACTTCAGGTAGATTAATGTTTCTTATTATAAGACATTTTTCTAACATAACAAACAATGAAAATAGTCAATCAGTAATAACATGTAGTTTTTACTTCACAAAGACAGTCCCCTGGTACATGCGTCAGTCTCCTGTCGCGACTTTTCACAAAATCGTTAATAAATACTTAACTACTGCAAAATTTATGCGCCCGTTTGCAGTTTAAGTTGAAACAAACCATTATATTCACCT
>NC_046661.1:30934309-30946424 GCF_010883055.1 Belonocnema kinseyi | reverse complement strand
ATAAACAAATACTTTCTTAATAATTATTTATTATAAAATCTTGTCATAGTCACTTTTGAATACTTTTGTAACACGAAAGCTTTATAATGAATCAAAAATGTGATATATATTTTTTATCAATAAACAAATATTACAAGTGTCTTGGAGGTAAGTATAAAACTGAATTCAGAAAAAGTATTTATTAGAAAAAATCGTTTTAAACAATTATTAAAAAAACAATTTATTTAACGATAAAAAATATATATCACATTTTTAATAAATGATAAGTACACTGTTAGAAAAATCTGTACGAGGTTTAATATACATGCGTGTGTCAGTATAGAAATGTGCATGAAAACACAACGTGCTTTAATTTCCTTAAATCTGGTCAAATATTCTCAATTAAATTAATAATCTAGAATTCGTTGACTGAATTGTTATTTATTATAAAGGTGCAATGTACGGGTAAAACTTTTTCCTAATTTCGCTCTAAATGGTCAAAATTGAAGGCGAGGATAGTTAATTGTAGGTTAGGTCTGTTATTTATTTGCTTAATTCAAATTTTCGACTTGAAATCCAATTTTATTTCTCATTAAAAGGAATAAGGTGCCATGTTTTATTATTTATAGTTGAAAATAACTGCTAAATTTATTTTGAATTTGTGAAAAATGGAATTATCTGATTTTTCTTGTAAGTGATTAACATGAATGTATATGAAATTTAATGTAGTCGCCCTTAATGGCGATTTCATATGCTTGATATCTTAATTTTAATACACAAGGGTATATTAAATTTAATATTATTTTTAACAGTGTACTTTCTTGCCACAAAAGTAATCAAAAAGTACTCAACAGTGGTTGTAACAATATTTTGTTATAAATAATTATTAATACAAATATTTTCTTATGGGTAAAAAACATATTACATATTTTTAAACAATTACGATGAATTTTTTGCCACAAACATGCTAGAAAATGGCCAAAATGTAAACATAAGTAGTGATAGAAAGCTTTTGTTATAAACAATGATTTATTTATCAATGTCAAAAGACGTATTATACATGATAAATGAATCATATACACTTATTTGTGACAAAAATTTCGAAATATGACCGTAGTTCTACTTTACGGTACGCTCAGGTGCCTCTATGCATAAAGAATGTAATTTCCAAGGTCAGATCTCGTGACCTATTTGGGCTAGGACACTTTTTTATCTTACGCCAAATTGGCTCCGCTTTCATTTATTCTCTAGGAAATTTGTGGTGGGATCCACAGGAAATGAGGTATTTTCCAAAAACACAACTTCTTCGATTTTAGTCAAAAATGCAAAAAAAATGAAATTTTTGAAACCTTGCAATTCCCAAAATAATAGGTCTAAAAGCCTTTTTTTTTAGATATATGCAGATTTTTGTAGACTCTGTTCCATCCTATGGCACAATCAACGTAAACTGAACTTGACAGGATTTATTTGGAAAAAACTAAAGTCCACTTTTCTGCCCGTAAAAACAGGCAAAAATGGCCGACATTGAGGGGTCATAACTCATGACCTATCATAGGTAGGATATTGTTCTTTTTTTTTTGTAATTACAAGAAATTGAATCTGGTTTCACTCACCTGCGGAACACTTTTCTGTGCAGTAATTGTTTGCAAAGGTACACAGTTTTTTTTTAAACTTAATGATTCTTCGCTGAAAATAAAAAAGGGGATTTTTCAATATATCATTACTCTGAACCGATAGAAGTTAGCAGATTAGTTTTTTAACAAAATTTGTTCAGAATTTTGTTTTCTTTCTTTTTTCTGTTGGACATTTTACTCTAAAATGCAATGGGAATTATCCGTCCACGCAAACGTAACTTTTGGAACTGTAAAAAAAACCCTGGTTTGGCAATTAATCTGTTCTAGCATTTTTAATATGTCAAAAAGACCCCTTAACGAAACTTTCTCATTAAAAACATTGCAAGTAGGATTTTTTCTTGAATTTCACTCTTTTTTTGGACGTTTTGCCTGGACTAAGAGTAATTTATTTTACACCGAAAAAAAATGAAGTTATTCTATTCAAAAATAGGACTCCTTCAAAATGATACCATAAACAATTTATCTCTAATTTTCACATTGTAATACTGATTGTGTGATGATCATACTGAGTAAATGAAACATGTAATAAGAGGGCCTACCTCCAGTGGATACAACTAAAATGATACAGTGTCTACATCCAGGTTACTTGTTAAAAACAGATCCAACTGTATATACGAACCCTGCAACCATTTTTGATCCAAGGTCACATTACCAAAGAAAGACATGAACCATCTAAAAATTTATAACTAAAAAGTATTTATTGTCTTCACCCCTAAGCATTACAAAATTAACATCCTATATATAGTGTCCCGTGCAGAAATGGCGACTCGGTTTTGGTAGGGTGCTAGTTACTTTTCCCTAACTTTATTGGGGCGCTGAACGGGAAATCTGGAAAAGACCCGACAAGAACGTCCCGCTTTGCAGAAAAGGCACTAGCCTAGACTTTCTGACCAGATTCGAGCGAGGGTACCTTTCTATTGCTCTTTTTCCCTATTAATTCCTAATTTGATTATAGGTTATGTGATGACGTGTTATGGTTTACGATGTTTCGTAATAATTACAATTAAAGTTCTTCTCGGGTAGAAATTATAACATGTTTCTTAGGAGGCCCTATCTCTGAAAAATTCTGAAGTGTGATGCCATGGTTGCAATAGTAAAAAAGTTTAACTAGCACATTGCCATAATCTGTTACCATAATTTTTTTATTCACAGAAGAAAAATATTGATCCAAATGTAAAATACATTTTCTTTGCAAAAGTTAAATCTAAACATTTTACACCTTTTTGTAGCCTGACAAAGACGCCTCCACTTTCTCGTATTTTTATTAACAATAAATTATTAGCTATACTACGCACGTTATTCTAAAACTGAATTAATTGTTGAATTTGTCTATAGAAGACTTATTACTCATAACTAAAGAGATACACAGTTTATTAAAATATCCGCAAGAACCGAGAATCGAACGCACGCACCGCACGCTTATAAGTCGAACGCCTAATCCGCAAAGCTTTTCAAATTTTTAAGGCGCCAAATGTTTTTAATTTTGTCAGAAAAAATGTAAGTTTTAAAAGTTTGAGACTCGGTAATTTGTTAAATTTTTCCTTTTTTAATTTAAGTATAATTTAATTTAATTTATTTAATTTAATTTAATTTATTTATTTAATTTAATTTAAATTTTTTAAATTTAATTTAATTTAGTATAATTTAAGCATAATAACATTAAATTACTTCTTTGCACTCACAGCCATATTACCCGTTTTGCCTGTCGAGGGCTTTACAAGGGCCCCTCGAGAAAATAATTAATTGATCGAAATTTTTTTTGATATAGGGGTCATTCACAAAATACGTGTTACGTTTAGGGGTGGGTGGGAGTCCGCCGAATTATCATTCTCTATGTTAAGACCAATGGAGAAAGTATCACGCAGGGGGGGGGGGGGGGGGAGTCAGAAGTTCCTGAAAAATGTATCACGTATTTTGTGAATGGCCCCATATATCTTTATGAATAAAGGCTTTTGTCTAGTTTGATTAGAAAGTATAGTGCTAAAAATTAAATATCAAGTAGCACACAACAATAACCTGTCGAGGGCCAGGCTAGAAAATCTGACTGCGGCCTCGGATAAGAGCCAATATTTAGTTTACCATAATATATAGATATTACGGCATACTATCTAATATCTTTTATTCAACATAGAAAATATTAAAGGGCAATATCTGTTTATATTAAAAGTATAAAATATGTGATATTAACAGTTAATATCTAAGATATAAAAAAGCTAAATTTTATCGGAGCGAGGTCGCTGACGTGTGGCTTGGCGATAAAAGATTTTGTCTGTATCTTGAGCTTTCATCGTGTGTATTGTGGTTTTTCGGAACAGTGTGTTATATGTTTGACACAAAAATCGCATAATTATGCAAAAAGCCGAATTCTTAAGGATTCGGATTTTCAAAACAGAGGACTACGATATTAACATTCTTTTGCATTTTACAGAAAATGGCATGCTTTACAGGTAATTTTTGCACAATTACAATTATTTCTTGAATATCTTAGATTCTGCCCTTTAATATCTTGGATATTGTCAGTTAAAATCTTCTTTTTAATATCTACGGATGCTCTACTTCAGTATCTAGATTTCTGTCCCATAGTTAAATCGCTAAGATATTACCTATTAATATCTAGATTGTGCTAACATCTATTTTTCTCCGTGTAGGCATGAAGAGGCAATTTGTACCCGGGTTCTGCGAATCAAAAAATATTAAATTGGAAATTAATTGTTTACACTGTGTTAAACGAACAACAAGAAACGTGCAATTAGTATCAAAAATATATTTTATTTATTATTTTTGAATCTTATTGCAGAACTTTAATTGCAACACAGTCTATAAATTATTTTTACACATTGTAACTAAACTTTCATATACTTCTACACTTCTGTTTTCTTCTGCATATCTCAATTTTTGAACATTTATTACCTTGAGGGTAAATTTTTATCACGCGGGTCATCCTGAACATTTATAACCTCACTTTTACCTTCTGCATTGTCACTTTCGTCCACTGCTGTCGATTGCTCAGTGCGTATTTTTTTTCATTGCGTAACTTTTGCTCCTGATTTGGTTTGACGCCCTTTTTCTTTCCATGATTCTGTAAATAATAATAAAATAACCAATAATAAAAGGAACATAGTCATCAATCTCACAAGGCATCAAACTTTTTGAGCATATATAAGGCTATCAGAAATTGTCTACATGGGCATAGACACAGTACTGCTTGTTTACCCGTCAGGGTTTAAATTTACTTATATAAATAAAAACTCCTATGACTCCACGAACTTGTAGCTAGGTCTCGGATACGGGACAAAAAAATCAAAGATATAATCCTTATTTCTATGGAAAATGTATGGATAAATTTAGAACTTTTTTACGAACAGTTCCTAAAAATTTTGGACTTGAATATAAAAAGGGAAAAAATTTATTTGTGCGATTTAATTTATATTTATAAATTCGCACAATTCTAAGGATTTGAAACTTCGAACGCGACAGTTTCTAAACATAAACCATGAGTGTGTAAACACGCGCAGCCATCGAGGCTGAACAATGTAGGTATAATACAAATTCTAGCCACTCATCCGAGGAATTCAATCCACAAATATGCACCGAGCGGGTGGGTGAGAGTGTGTGCGGGCCACGCAAAGACGAACCTACATCCTAGTTCCCAGATTTGTCATCAAAGCTCGTGAGGGGTCTGTGAAACTTTCCCCAGCAACTAATAATATTTTTGTAATTATTTACGGAAAAAAGTGATGAGCGGTTTTAGACTTGTCACATTGAGTTCCTCAATTTTTTCTCAAAATTCGCAGATTATTGAAAAAATTACATCAATGTCCAATGAATTTTTCTCATATCCGAGACCTAGCTAGTAGTTCGTGACTTTTTTACGTATAAATTTCTTCCGAGTAGTGCCTGTCTGAATTCCAAGTTTGGACCTCTCTAAACTTTCCTCTAATTGTCTAGAAAACAAATAGAGGTAACCCTACCAACCCCTGACAAGAGCCTGCATAACATTTTCTAGTCAAGTTACCCTTTATAACACCCGACCACTTCCCTGTTTAAAGTAGGGAATATTAGCGCCTTTTCTACAAGGGGTATACAGAGCGGGCGTAGCGTAGTTGCGCGAATTGACCTGTCTTAAATCCCTGGTTCAAAAAAGGTTCTCTTATCCTACGGCTTACTTATGCTAAACATTATACCTCTTATAAAATTAAATAATCTCAACTTCATCTTTTGAAATGTGCCTGAGAACTGGGGTAATAAATAAATCGCTGGATCCTAATGAGAAATGGGCGGAAAACTGTAGAATATAGTTTTGTGAAATAAAGAAACATACAAAATTTTAAGTGCCAATTTTTGAATTTTTAAAAAAATCTGGAAGGGAAAGAATGTGATTCAAAAGAGCAGCTTTCTCTGCAATCTACTGGAGACTAGAGAATACAGATATTGTCACTTCCTGGAAGAAAGGAATCATACAGAGTGCTGATGAAATGCAATTCTTATCGCTAAGGTTAGAGTGGCTACCCTCCGCACCTGAAACTTCGACCCAGCGACGGAAGATCATCTCCAACGCGTGTCGTGACATTGCGTCCCGTGAGTACGAGCGATCATAGATACGCACAAGTACGAGTGTCTCGCACGCAGGCACATGCTCGAATAGCGCAAACCGGACCACGTAAACGTGCTCAGATACGAGCCGGTTCATTCATGCATTTGGTTCAGTCAGTCACCAATTTACAGAGACCGATCAGCTGATCCCCTCGATGGCAGACTGCATGTCGTCAACCCCCGCCCTTCCTCCAAGCCGCCCCAAGTTCCTGCCAGCCAACCCCCCTCCCTGATCACCACTGCATAGATTCTGTATTCCTCCACCTCCTGCGTCAGCCCCCCACCCCCGGACTACACCTTCACGCCCCGCGGACGTTCAGCAGACTGGGAACTGTCAGTCGAGCTGTGGGTCTGCAAAACCCACGTTGTGGGGCTATCAGAAACAGCAAGTAGCAATGTAGTTTCTGCTCCTTGCAGGGCTACTGCGACGTGTTGTGCTCTGTGTCGCAGTCCCCTGCTAGCACTTTCCGCGGTGAGGGCAGAAACGCGAATCCCAGTCTCGGATCGAGGAAAAGTAGATAGGTAATCGCAAAGAAATAGCGGGTATTTTTCATTATTTGGGAAATAAGTGATGTGTTTAAGTTGGCAAGGCATGAGTTATATGAACTCTTGCACCTAACAGCAACCATCACTGTGTCAACCATGTTAACTACAGATTATGCTGATTCTTGTGGACAGGGATAGTGCGTGTAACCATGTTTTGAAGTCAGAGTTAGCTTAGTTTTTGAATTTGTGATGGTTGGTTTTCGTTGTAGTAGGGCTGTATCCGAATTTTGAAGGTTATATCTGGAGGATATAGTGGTTAAAGGATCTGGTAAGAGAGTATATAAGGCAGGGGTAGGTCAAGTTGCTCAAAAATATATAGTGGTATTTGAGGGTTTCGAGTCTTTAACATTTTTATAAGTATCGACCTGTGCTTTTGGATTAAACAGGACATACATATAATTAGTAGTTGATCAAAGGTAGTGTGAAAGATCTCTTGCGCTTAATTTGTTCTCGTCGGCTTGATAATGGGTAAGCGGCCAGAAGGATTATCAGGGATAATTAGTTCCGAAAGTACCTAGCTTCGCTCTTGGATAAGTAGAATATAGGTTCATTATCAGAGAGAAGATTTCTACTATCAAAGATAGTAAATTCTAGTTCTGTATTTTTGTGGCCCAATGAGCATGAAAAAGGTGGTCCGCTGTGTTATTTCCCCCCGCCTTATTTACATTTCTCGATTCCAAAAGTTTTTTAACATTCTAAAACTATGAAAATGCTACCTAAAGCATCAACGATAGATTGCTTACCGAGTGTCTTTTAAAAAATGTAGATCACCAAATCAATGGAGGGATTTTGAAATATGCTGGAAAATCATGCAAAACTTCTGCGGTCACCGGAAAGGGCATTAAGCTAAATACGCAATGATAATACATGCGTAATACATGATAACACAAATGTTTGCTAATACATTAGTTAAGAATTTAGGTATGGCAGATGAAAATATCAAATATGTTATTCGAATGAATGATATTGTGTCTTTAGAAAAAGAACAGTCCAAATGTGACATGTTTGATAGGAACGATGAAAAAAATGTGTACGTCCATATACTGAACTTTTCAACACTATACTTAGTTCCCAAAAGAAACCGCGCGTGAGTATATTATGTGCAATGCAAATATAGAACATGTGCTTTTAAATACGATTTTCGTAAATCCAATTTCAAAAATGTTTCGATCTCTCGGTTTTTCAAACTGAAGGATTCGCCGCGGGCTTCAAATGTGGAAGTACACAAAAGTTTAGAAATGGCTCGCACCCGTAAACCCGCACTCAACTTTAAAATTGAAAATAATAGCTTCATCTTTCGAACTATTTTGACCTTGTAATAACAGTGGTTTTTCGTTCGTTCGATCTTATGTATGTACACTACACCCAGAAAAAAGTTTTGTTGAATCAAAGAAACTTTATTTAAATCAAAGAAATTATAGTATTGATATACGGTCAAAGAAATATTTGTTTGATTTAAAGACATTTTTCTGTTAACTTTTTTTATTAGATTTAAAGAAATATTTCATTAATTTAAAAGAAAAATTTATTTAAATTAAAGAAATATTTTATTGCTTCAAATGAAAAATTTCTTTAAATCAAAGAAATATATTTTGTTATTTTACCTTTACGTTTTTTTAAATGAAATAACTGTTTTGGTTGAAAAAAGAGAATAGGCTAGTTTAAAATGAACATAGATTTTCTTTGAATCCAATAATGAATTATAAATAATTTAGCTTTCTCATGAAGCAAATAATTTTATTCAATTTAAAACTGTAATAATTCTAATTAAATAATAATTCGACAACACGTGTTCCGAAAGACGCGTTAACGTAAAATAATCAAAGTGCGCAATTTCATGCCGCATTGGTAATGTGGATCAAGAAAATCTTGCTTTAGTTCAAAGAAATATTTTGCTTATTTCAAATTACTGACTCTAAAGAAATTATTTGTTTCATTGGCCCTAGTAACTTTTTTGAATCAAAAGAATTTTGTTTCTAATCAAATAATTTACACAAATAATTTCTTTAAATTAAAGAAATTACGTGACGTCATTTGTTAAAATGAAATAAATTTTCTTTTAATATAAAAATATTTGTATGTTGAATCAAAAGAACCTTCTTAAAAAATGTGTGTTTTTTTAATTTAATAAGAACTTTCTTCTGCCCAGAAAAAATTTAGAATAAAATTTGTCCCAGGAAATTTTTTAGAGCGATAAATTTTTGTTTAGCCAACTTCGCGTCTTTCAAAAAACATGTGTTTGTCATTGAAAAACAAAAGAAAGTTTAAGCGATATTTGTGTAAAGTTTATCCTGTGAATTTAATTTTTGTTGCAGAGAATCTTTCGTCAAAAATCGATGTAAAGTTGATCTTCTATTTTTAAAATGATTGATAAAATCAACAAAAAAAGATCTATTATTAACTTCGTAAATCTTGATGGAGGTTTCTAAGCACGCTTCAGAAAAAAATAATTCAGTTTAAATTTGTTTATTTAACAGTAGTTATTTAAATGTTTAGCTTTTCCTTTTGCTTTAGAGAAAAGGTACAATTTTTTTATATTTTTTATTTATTATTTAATCCTAATGATCAAGGCCTCATTTTATTCTTCGAAGGATTCTTTTAATTTCTGTTTGGGTTAACATTATTTAAAAAGATTAATTGAGAAATCATGAAGTTATTATTGCTATAAACAACAATAGTTTAAAGTTTAATTAACACTCCCCAAATAGGATTATAGAGAATCCTTCAAAGAATCAAATAAGGCCTTGATCATTAGAATTAAATAAAAATTGTAACTTTTCCCTAAAGAGAAAGGAGAAAATAAACCTTTAAGTAACTACTGTTAAATAAACAATTTTGATTTGAATTATTTTTTTCTTAAGTGTGCTTATTATCTGTCCAAAAAATATAGGCACATCGATTTTTGCAGATTTTCGAAAAAATCTCAGCAGAAAAACATTCTAAAAAGATGAGACCATGAAAGGTGAAAATGTACCATAATCATATTATCATTTCCGAATACTCAACTTCTGAAAATAAAGTACGAACATTCTGAAAAAACATATGGCTTCGTTGATCCTTTCTGTGCACAATAGTGAAATTTAGAGCCAAAAATAATTATTTGTTAATTAGTTGTTAACAAAAAAAATGACAGTGTTGTATATATTTCCAACGAGCAAAAAGTTGCACTTGGATGTTTAAAAAATTATTTTATTTTGGGAAAAATACAAAAGACTACGATAATCGAGGCAACCGCATTCTCAGCAGTGCACTTTGATTGCGCTATGATATACGCATGCAATACGACCTTCTCTTGTACTCAGGCTGTTTGCACAGTCCCTAAGTCCTGATGAAAAAAAGGGATAGAATTGCCTCGATTATTGTAGTCTTTGTTATCTTTTCTAGAAGAAAATAATTTTTTAAACATTCAAGTGCAACTTTTTGCTCATTGAAAATACTTACAACATTGTCAGAAGCCAAAAATGTAAAATTTGCTTCAAGAATTTTCTCTGTACGTTCCTTAGTTTCGGAGATGACACCGCCCTACGGTTTTGTTTACAACTTATGAACAAATGATTTTTTTGGCTCTAAATTTGACCATTGGGCACAGAAAGGATCAAGGAAATCATATATTTTTTCCGTGTAGTCGCTAATCATCTGAACATTTTGAAACTCTGTATCAGTATTCGCAAAACCTTCATCTGCAACATTCGTGTGTACTCATTTTTTTAGAATTTTTTTCTGCTGAGATTTTCGTGAAAATCTGTACAAAAATCGAGGTGCCTATATTTTTCCTAAGCTCATAGCATAAAAAATTTTCACCATTTTCACCGCCTTGGGTCTCCTTCCTCTTTTTTGTTGTTGAAACTTTACAGAATGACAAGGAACATAAAAACGGAAGTGAATAGACTATTTGTGGTTTGAATAATTAAAAGAAAATTAATCCCTTATTTACCGGTCTCATATTTTTTTATTATTCAAAATGAAAGTACACTCTCAGAAATTTCCTCTAAACAATGAAGGAATACTTTTACGGTTAAAGTGCCATCGTTTGAGAATTACGTTTGAAAACAGATCCTTTAACGGTTAAAGTGCGAGTCGTTTAACCAAGAATCGTTTCAAGGATAAGCGACTCCACTTTAACGTGTGGAAGGTGCAGTTTAACGGTTAAAATGGGACGTACTCTTACCGGAAAATAATGTACGCGCATGCGTGGAATCGCATCACCGCGCTTTTAAAATGCAATCGTTTAACCATTAAAGTGTATATTTTTAGCGTTAATCTAAGAATCTTTCCACGATAAAAGTGATTGTCTTCTAAAGATGAAAAGATAAATTTATTTGTGATTTATCCCTTGTCGAAGTTTTATGCCTGATTCAACTACAGCATGTATATGTGATTCGCTATAATTAAACTTCTAGCTACAGAAGAGAACGAGGTAGGTGCGCCAGTTTACTTCGCAACATGACCCAAGTGCGGAGTCACATACGGCCCAGCATTGGCTCATAGTCGACAAAAATATTGCCGAAGCTCGGCTGCCATTATCACGCCAATGGCGGAATGATAATTATAGCCTGCAGTTGACAGCCAAGGCTTGGCTGACATTTTCGGCCCAACACTGGGTATCAGTATTGGACCAAATCTAGCTGCCATCGTCGCGCCATTTTCGGATTGATAACTATGGCCTTGATTTGGCAGCCAAGGCTTGGCTGCCATTGTGGACCCAACACTGGCTACCAATATCAGACCAACCTGAATGCCGGAGTTAATTCAGAAACTGATAAAAAAAGTCATTGAATTTTTCTTAGGGCGCATCTGCTTTATCCATTCATCATTATACGACTGCATATCGTTCGAATATTATTTTTAATTTCAAGAAATACGGTTGCCTCAAAAATGCTATTTTCGCTGTTTTCAAAGACTAATAACAGCCCCAATAATATATATCTGATACTGAAATTTTGAGAATATTCTCTTTAAAGGTTGAAGATTATATTTGTTGAAAAAGTAGATTATGAAAAGGTATAATTAAACGTGCTACAATGAAAACAAATATGAATAAATTTGCGAGATTTGACAGGTCTACAACTTAAGTTGTTTAGTTTTCAGGGCGGAGCGCTCATCAGCCCCTGCCATAAAAATTGATCACAGTGGGTTTTGGCACCATAAAGCCTAGAACCTTTCGTGGTAAACGTCTATACTCCATAGGTATATTTCTTTTTCGGGCACTCTAACTAATCCTTTTAAAGAGTCATATCCATGAAAGGAGCTGAGGTTGCACTTTTACAATTGTGGGTCCGGATGCAATAAGGGCACATAAAATTTTTTCGTGCGAAAACGAAGTCCCCTGGAGGCTTTAGAAAAAAATTTCGAATTTTAATTTT
>NC_046661.1:30914520-30934209 GCF_010883055.1 Belonocnema kinseyi | reverse complement strand
GCTTAGCAGTTGCGAGTGCTAACTAGAGCTAGAGATCAGAAAAGTTAAAGTATCAAATTTTGAGCTCTATTTTTCTGATTATTTATTATCATGCGACGTTATTTAAATGTAAAATACACGAACTGTTAGCAGGAATATTAATACAATAATTTTTGAATATATAATTTAAATCGATTACAACTTTTCTTCGCGTAACATTTCGTTTTTTTCCGTTGTAGACTACGTTCCAACTTTTTGCAATGACAGGAAATGTAATTTTTCATAAACATTAAAAATTTTTAGTGACAACTTAGAATTTTCATCGTGAATTTTGACAATTTTTCAATAAATTTTTTTTTTATGTTTCGTGTGAGATTTGTTTATTAGGTGCTAAAAGTGAGACTTGGCGGAATAAAGTGCTGATACTGGGCCAAGCATCGCCGGAGGATCGGCAAATATAAAAAGTCAATATAGGCTGCCAGCACTGGCTCAACATTGGGTCGATTTAAATAAAACATGGTTTGCTGTGGTAAAAGTGACACTTGGCCCAGTAATGTGCCGTCACTGGGTAGACTTTGGCTGATCCTCGTGTAAATGGTTCTCCGTACTAAAAGTGAGACTAGCGCAATCAAGTGCCGATACTGGGCCAAGCATTGGTGGAGGATCGGCAAATTTAAATAGCTAATATAGGTTGCCAGTACTGTCTCAACAATGGGCCGATTAAAGTACCTATATTGGCCCTATATCGTTAGCCGAACTTTGGCTGCCAAGAAGGGACCAACACTGGGCCGTGTATTCAGCACCTGCAATTTGCACTTGTGGAGATGAAATAATTATCAATCCTATTATTTGCAGATTTCGTTAGTAGATGATTGAACCTTCCGAATATGATGCAAAATTGCGTTTTATTGAAAAATCCACCTTGTTATACAATATACATTGTACGGGGTAACATTAGTTTTCCAGAATTCTTCATTAAAGTACGAGATTCTTTTTTTGTTGCTATTACAAGAATCGAGAAAGAGGCAGCGTAGCCGTGAAGAATGGCAACATGCACTACCCCAATGACCACGTAGCGGCTGCATAGTTTCATCACTCTATTCGGCCAGCCTAGCACGTGATCACGCTTCCAACGATTTTGGCGCATGCGCAATGTACACATCAATGTCGAGCAGTCGACGACAGCTTAGACTAGATCACGTGAAATTAGTCTGCAGGGCTGCGCGGGACTTGTTTAAATCCAATGAAACCATGCGTATGCGATCATCATAGATGCAAAATTCTAACGCCTGTTAGAAAATGCAAAGTAGTAATAATACATATTATATTTGAAGAGATTATTTGAGTAGATGTTTTTAGGCAGCTGACGTGAGAATGTAAATTCTTTACTTTGCACGCATTATCTTCCGAGTAGTGAAAACCGTGCACTGTGTATATGTGCCTGGAATGTACACGTGTTTTGAATAACTTATGTGCCGTATACGGGGAAAAAACTCCAAGAAGATAGCCAAGAATCTCTCATATTGCCGAAACAAGTTTCTTTCCTTTTCTTCCTTTTTCAGATCCCACCTTACAAGAAATGATTCCTATCTGTCATTTTTTTATTTTTCAATTATACTTTGAATTTTAAGTTCTCTGGAGAAGAAATTGTGGTACGGTATATATCGCCGCTTAGGACCATGCCAATGTCTCTATCATGTTTTGAAACTATATACTAATGATTTATTATATCAAAATGGAATACTCAGAGAAAAGATTGTGTTGATTCAACAAAACAGATTGTTCGTGACCCAGGATCTCTCAGCCTTGTTCAAGATCTACCAATTTTTTTTCTAAGGGAAATTGAGAGGAAATGTATGACCTATTGGAAAAAAATCCTAGTTGGAAGGGCTCGGAGAACCCTTTTTTCTATATAACTTGACAGAGCTTAATATACAAAGTATTTTATTTAAAGTGCTAGAAACTAAGCAGTTGCCGATAATTGTTCACAAATAAATGTTTTCGACATGATTGTTGGATTGTACATTTTCTATTACGTAGTAAGTTAACTTTAAAACACTCTTCTGGTTACCATCAAAACTCAATCGACACGGTGCGTGCGTGCCAGATAGTTATTATAAACATAAGCAATGATTTCCTAGAGTGAAATAATATCCTTTAGTGACGACATTCATTTGGTCTTTATGATTCTTTCTTTCAATCCTAATAGTTTAGTCATGAGAAACTCTTTATCGAATACAGACGTTTCTTCCTCGTGCGATATGAATAGAGAATTCAAATTGAAAAGAATTTAAATTCACTGCGTTTTATTTGATTTATTCACCCATTTCCATTAGGTTATGGGCCCAGATCACATTGTGCATAACTGTGTATTAAAAAAAAATTATTCGGTTTATTTAAACTGTGAACATTTTTATTTGTTTGAGTGTTAAGTTCTTAGTGCAAGTGAAAATAAATAGATCACAGTACAAGAGAAATATACAGCCATTCAATGGCAGTAAATATATTGCTTGGAAACATAGGATTCGGAATTTGTTGGATGAACTTGATGTTCTTGAAGTGATAGACGGGGAATGTCCTGAAGCAGAGAATCAAAGGTGGAAGAAAATTGAAAAAGTTGCCAAATGTGTTATAGTTGAGTATCTGTCAGACACATATCTCAAATATGTTACACCTGGATGTACTGCGAAATCTATTTTGAACGGTTTAGATGCCATTTACGAAAGAAAAAGTGCGGCTACTGAAGTGTCTGGATCATAACCGGTTGTGCAGATTGAAAATGAAGGGTGACTGGAAAGTATCAAGCTACCGGAAGTGACAAGTTGATGTTTTTATTGGACTCTGGAGCATCATATCACCTCATAAATAATGACGTGTTCTCAAGTTCGATTGAGTTACATCCACCGAAGAAAATCTACATAGCTAAAAATGAACAGTTTATTACAGCAGAAAAGAACGGAAAAATCCACGTGTCGAGCAATTGGGATTTGAATGTACTCTTGAAGACGTTTTCTACTGGCCGGAGGTTCCATACAATTTGCTATCAGTCAGGAAAATGCAATAAAAAGGGATGAGTATCATCTTTGATGAGAAAGGTGGAGTATGCATAAGCAAACAAGGTGTTATGGTAATATATGGTAAGCCCTCAAATAATTTAGTAGCTGTTAATTTTAAAGTTACGAAAAGGAAAAATTTCAATAATAATTCTCAAATGTATAATGCATAGGCAATAATTATAATTTGTGGCACTAGCGTTTAGGTCACATAGGCAAGGCAAAATTCTTAGAATTGAAAAATAAACAAATGGTCGTAGATTTAGGTCATTTCGAAAAAGTGACTCCAACTGATGAATTATGTGAAGCATGTATTAATGGTAAACAAGCTTGGTTACCATTTGAGAAAGTAAAAGATAAGAGTCACGTAAAAAGACCCTTGTTTATAGTTCCTACTGACGTGGGTGATCCTGTCACTTCTACTACAATTAACGGCAAAAACTATTACGTATCATTTATCGATGAATCCACTCACTACGTTGTAACATATTTAATTTCTAATAAGTCCGAAGTTTTTACAGTTTTTAAAGATTTTGTGACAAAGAGTGAGGCTCATTTTAATTTAAAAATTGTAAATTTGTATTGCGATAACGGTAGAGAATATTTATCCAATGAAATGAAAAAGTATTGCGTAGAAAAGGGAATTACTGATCATTTGACTGTTCCGCGAACTCCTCAAATAAATGGTGTGGCGGAAAGAATGAACCGAACTATAACGGAAAGAACACGCGCAATGATAAACGCTGCAGGTCTAGAAAAAGAGTTCTGGGGAGAAGCGGTTCTGACTGCTACCTATTTAATTAACCTAACTCCCACAAAAGCTACAAATGTAAATAAAACGCCTTTTGAATTGTGGCATAGTAAAAAGCCAAAATTAAAATATTTAAAGGTTTTCGGTTCAACAGTTTACATTCATAATAAAACCAGGAAAAGAAAATTCGAAGAAAAATCCTGGAAAGGAATATTAGTTGGTTTTGAACCGAATGGGTATAAAGTTTGGGATGTAGAAAATAATACATTTTTGTTAGTGAGGGATGTAATTGTAGATGAGGTAAATTACTTAAAATCTCGCCCAGTGAAGAAAGAGGTAAATCAAAAGGTCTGTCGTGAAACTGATGCATCTGACGTATTGTCAAAATCAGTACATATGCAAAGTAGTAAATCTGATGTGGAGAAATCAAATGGGTTCAAACCTAGTAAATCTGATGTTGAAAAATCAGATGTGTTTAAGACAGGTAAATCTAATAAAAATGATAAATCAGACACACTGGAGCCGATGGATGAAAAAGTAATTCAATATCGCGATATTAGTAAATTTGTTATTGAAACAGACATAGAAAATCAAGTATTACCGGAAAATGAAGTAGGGAGTAGAAGGAGTGACAGGATTAAACTACGCCCTCATATTTCTTACGACGAACATGCTGTATACAATCATTATCTCTTTTGCGCTCAGTCAGTGCTTTATAAATTACCCACATCGTTCGAGGAAATAAAAACAAGGGACGATAGAGTTAAATGGGAGAAAGCCATTCAAGATGAAATAAATTCACTTATGATAAATAAAACTTGGACATTAGTAACGAGGCCAAGAGAGAGAAACATTGTAGACTGTAAATGGGATTTTACTGTCAAAAACGATGAATTTGGAAATCCTGAAAAATATAAAGCTCGTTTAGTAGCTCGCGGTTTTTGTCAGAAGTATTCAGAAGATTACGATGAGACATTTGCATCAGTTGCGAGAATTTTGAGTTTTGGATTTATAGTTGCATTTGCGAACCAAAATGATTTGTTAATTCATCACATGGATGTGAAAACCGCATTTTTAAATGGCGTATTGAAAGAAGAAATTTATATGAGAGTTCCAGAAAATATCAAAAGTAATGGTAATCAGATTTGCAAATTAAATAAAGCTTTGTACGGTCTGAAAGAAGCTGCGAGATTTTGGTTTCAAATGTTTGAAAAAGTTCTTATAGAAAAAGGCTTCCGAAATTCATCAGTTGATCGTCGCATTTATATTCTTGATAAGGGAAAAATATCGGAAAATATATATGTGGTATTATATGTAGACGATCTCGTTGTTGTGACTGCTAATGATGCAACAATGAAAAGTTTTAAAAAATATTTGATGAAAAAATTTAGAGTGACAGATTTGGGTGATATTAAATTATTTTTGGGAATTAAAGTTGAAAGAAACAATAGAAAATTAACGTTTGGACCAAAGTGCTTATATTAAAACAGTTTAAAAAAAATTTAATATGTACAATTGCAAATCTATAAATACACCTCTCCCAAGTAAATTGGATTATGTAGCTTTGGGTTCTGATGAAAAATACGAAGCAACCTGTCGAAATTTGATTAGGTGTTTGATGTATATAATGATTTGTACCAGGCCTTATCTATGTGCGGTAGTAAATATCTTTAGTCGATATGCAAATAAAAATAACAAAGAACTTTGGCAAAATCTAAAAAGGGTTCTAAGATATCTTAAAGGTACAGCTGATATTAAATTGATTTATGTCAAGAATGTTTTGAAGAATTCTTGAGTGTTTATGTTGATTTCGATTGGGGTGGTGGTGAAGGAACAGATCGAAAAGGCACAGCGGGTTATATGTTTAAGTTGTATGGACGCTGCACGATCCGATTATAATTTACGAAGACAATACAGGTTGCATAAATATCGCGAATAATCCTAGCAATCACAAACCGTCAAAGCATGTTGATCATGTCTCGAGAGTACAAGTAGAGAAAAATGTAATGTGGCCACTGCCAGCAGTAAAATTTCTGGAGTTTAGAACAGGAATGGGCCTGGGATAACTGAACTGCTATATAATAAATATTTGTCATGTTTAAATTGTAATGGTCTGGTTGGGTTTTTCTGGATTTCCCCAATCCCATGCAACGAATTTTGGACCATTTTGTACTAGCCGCAGAAAACGCGAGGAAGGTCTGTCTTTTGTTAAATATATAGTATTAAGAATGAAATGTAAAAATAATGTACATAATGTGCAAATGATAAGTTTTGAGTTAATAGCACATTCTACGGAAATGTTGTCGATTGATTGTTGAGGAGGCGTGTTGGATTGTACAGTCTCTATTACGTAGTAAGTTAACTTTAAAAACACTCTTCTGGTTACCATCAAAACTTATCGACACGGTGCATGCGTACCAGATAGTTATTGTAAACATAAGCAATGATTTCCTAGAGTGAAATACTATCCTTTAGTGACGACATGCATTTGGTCTTTATGATTCTTTCTTTCAATCCTAATAGTTTAGTCATGAGAAACTCTTTATCGAATACAGACGTTTCTTCCTCGTGCGATATGAATAAAGAATTCAAATTTGAAAGAGTTTAAATTCACTGCGTTTTATTTGATTTATTCACCCATTTTCATTATTAATAATACTAAATAATTTTAAAAAATACTAATAATAATAAAAAATAAGTGGTCAAAAAGAAATTTAAGGCGTTCAAAATTTAAGAGTTTTTTCAATAAGGGTTCGACAATAGAGAAAATTAAAAACTTTAAAAATTGATTACTTTAAATCCAAAGGAATTAAAATTTCATTAGCGCTTTTAAATAAAAAATAATTTTTTATTTGATACTACTTTAAAGTATATTAAATTATTCAAAGTCAAAAATGCTTAAATTGGGCAATTAAAATTTTTCATTAGATTTAAACAGATTAAAATTGATGCCACACATTTTTTCTACGCTAAAATATTAATTTTTCGTAATTTTTACCTCAAAAATGTAATTTTTTAAATTATAAAGCCAAACCAGTCAAAACTGAATAGATCCGACCCATTGGTCTGGAATCGCTAGTACATACAGGATCTACCTTTGGAGACCCCTGCACTAAACATACAGAAAAAGAATACGTCCGTCTACGCTGGTGGGCAGTTTGCGCGCCGAAAAAATCGTGTTTCGTATTATCAATTTATCAAAAAATTAGTTCTAGGAACACTGGGACACTCCGAGTGTCAAATTAACTGCAAAACTGGGGCCTGTAAAACCATCCAGAACATCTTGAATGTCAGTACAACCTTTAGTTCGCAGGGTGCAGTTTAGCTTACCGGTGAAACCCATTCTACATCTATGTCATGTGAAATGCATACGTGAAAACGAAACAGCCGCCAGCTTTCGGTAGAAAGGTCAGACTGTAAAATTTTACGGGCGGGAAATAATTGCGTGGGCCTCTAGAACTCTTGTATATTAATTCTTGATAACAGGAAAATCCCCAGTTTTTGCCAAATGACTGCGTCCACAGTGGGGTTGGTCAACAAAAAATCTACCTTCGTTATCAAAAAATTAGTTCTAGGAACCCTGGGACACTCCGAGTGTCAAATTTAGTGCAGAATTGGGGCCTGTAAAAACATCCAGAACATTTTGAATGTTAGTAAAACCTTTAGTTCGCAGAATGCAGTTTAGCTCACCGGTGCAGGCAATCTAACCTAGAAATTCATAATTGATGAAAAAACTCATACAAATGTATGGAAAAAGCCTTTCTGTCAGATTTGGTGAAAGTTCGGTTTTCTGATACTGCAAGTGGTGCCTATCAAAAGTTTTAAAATGTATTTATTTGTTTGATCCAACCAAATAATTTTTGAGTGAACTATTTTAAATATATGTGAATCATGCTAAATGATTATATAATGCTACTATCATCTAACAAATGCCTAAAAGTTTATTTTGCACCCTTTTTAAGGCTGAATAAAATCTAATGATCTGATGCTAACCTTTACACAATTTTTCTTCTTAATTTTATTTTGTAGTACACAAAAGAATCATAAAATCCGTTTATTTTTTGCCGTACCTGTCGCAAAGTGATTACGGACTATTATTATTAATCATTGCACTGTTCTGTCTTAATCGTTGGAGCGGTTTCCATTGAAAAATATCGAGCGTCGATGAGTACGCTGTAATCGTAAGGCATTATGGTTTGTAGCTGGGAAATGGAAATTGCATATACTGCGCGGAACGAGGTCGTCCACTGCGGGGCGCCACCGTACCGTGTCGTCTCTGCGCAACAAAAATAGCAACCTTGCGGGCGTAGATTCAGAGAGCACTGACCTAGTATTCTCAGCTCAGCCGACGATTTCGCCTCAAAGTCCCTTCCTCCCTCCACCTAATTTAATTTAGCCGGTTGTACTTTTCCGTAGTACATGCCTAGGGTGGGGAGAGCACGTGCGATCGGCGACCAATAGATTCCATCACTGAAGAATTCTGTTTACTCAGGAAGTACTCTACACGGAGATAAAATTCCAGAGTTTAGCGCAAGTGAGTTCAAGGTATTAAGGGCATGTGATACTTAGAAAATTATCGATTTTACCAGTGAAAGGTTTCCTCGGCTTTTCTCCTACAAAAGTAAAGATTTTGTCTTAAAAATTTGGGAAATGATAGCGAGCATGCTAATTGACGTTCCCAGACTCGTTGTTTGTGGCTTAATTAAGAAAATTTAATTTTGCCTAATTTGATTAATGTGTGTGCTACTTTAGAAATAGTATCAATTTTACCAGTGTTAGATTCCCTCAGCTTTTTTCCTACAATTATAAAGAGTTTGTCTTAAAAATCTGAGGAATGATAACGAACATGCTAACAGACGTCGCAGACTCTTCCTTTGTGGAATCATTTAGAAAAATTTAATTTTGCTAAATTTGATGTGCGTGTTTATTTTGAGGTTACGTATGTTACAATTCTCTCCCATAATTCTGCCGTCCTGACGAAGAAACACTCATCTTCATTTTAGACGATCCGAGATATTCAATAAAACGCGTTTGCATCTGTACCTTTTAACGTATGAGATTTTTTGAAATGAAAAGTACTGTTCTTGGGTAAATCGGACATGCTCTATTCATTAAAACAAAAACAAAATGGCGAATTCCAATTATTTATATGCAAAACTGTAGATAGGCTAAATATTAATGCAGAAATTCGCCGAGAATCCTGCTTTCGGTAGATAATAGGCCTAAGCCTATCTACCGAAAGCAGGAATCCGCCTTCAAGAACCTTCGAGTTTCCTGCTGAATAAACTTAACAACTACAAATTTTCCAAAAATTAATTAAAAAATAAAATTAAGTTGCAATTATTAATTTATTATTAAATGAACAAATCAGTAATTAATTAAAAAATAAAATTAAGTTGTAATTATTAATGTATTATTAAATGAACGAATCAGTACAAACAAATCAGTGTAGAACTAATATTTAAAAAATGTGCGCGAATGTTTTAAATTATTTTTAAAAATTATTTTAAAAAAATAACAATTTTTCAAGTATCACCAAATGGTTAAGATAGTCTCTAAAATGTGGAATGATTGTTTGAATGCTAAAAACTAACAAGTAGTTTGACTGGCAGCTCCTCAGTGGTGCAAAAGTTGACTGGCAGGCTGTCAAACATGTCAAAAATTCGAGTGAAAAAGGTCAATTTAGCACTATTGTAATTCATTGGGAATGATTGTTTAAATGCTAAGAACGGTGGTGCCAAAGTTGACTGGCAGGCTGTCAAAGATGTCGAAAAATTCAGGTGAAGAAACGTCATTATAATACTCTTGACTCTCATTAGCGGTGATTTTTTAGGTGCAAAGAACTAACAAAAATTTTGACCGCGGCTCCCGAGTGGCTCCAAAGTTGACTGGTAGGCGTCAAACATGCCAAAAATTCTAGAGAAAAAACGTCATTTTAGTACTCTTCTTTGTAAGAACACTTTTACCTCTTAAATGCACAGGAAAGTACCAATCCAACTGAATGTGATATTTTGCACCATTTCCATAAAAATTCCCGTGTTCCGGGACGAAGTCCTGTTCACAGAATCTGACCTCTTATGATGCACCCCAAAATGAAGTACTTAAGAGAAAAAAGGACTGCCCCAGAAATTACCGGATAAAAGTGCCAAATGTCTGGACTAAACGTGAAGTTTTTATGTGAGAACTCTTGTAAAATAATTATTGAGAACAAGCAAAAACCCCAGTTTTTTATAAATCTTTGAGCCTTCCTAATCTTAGGCACTTTGATCTAATAATTAATACTATACCTTTATATGATTACAGGTGAATTCGAAAAATGAGTGGTCATCCCTATGTGAGCAGTTTCATTTACCAAATGGCTGCGTCAACAGCGGGGTTGGTCTCAAACAAATCTATCTTCGGTAAGCAAACAGATTTTGGAAAACTATGTGTATGTTATATGATTAAATTTTTATTCAAAATTAATCAAATTTAATGTCCTAATAATTTTGCAAAAAAGAATAATAATAAGAAGCAAGCACAGGATCCGATCAGTTTCTTCCGTCTTCCCTTACTTAGGATCCTACTATATATTAGTGAACACGAGTCTGCGCACGAAACCCCACGATTTTAGAAGTCAAGATCATTAACTATTAAACTTTTCAGAGAATGCATCCTTTGCTGACACTGCTTCAATAGTTCATAAAAAGCGTTAAAAGTGTTGGGTAGAAGTGTAAGTGTTTTGGTAGAAGTTTGAATTAAGGATTGTTCCCTGAGACAGTGCCAATGGATATTTTTCTAATGTAAGTACTTCTATCCAGGTTTTGATTGTTTTGAGTCCACCTGAACGTATAGGATCTTCATTGTTCCCACCAACAGGATTTAAAACCACTTGAATCTTTGACGAAGGTGGACTATCCCTTGTCTGGAGCAGTTGATAATGAAGTAAAGAAGTTCCGGTGAGGTTGATTGTGATACAGGAAGTGGGAGTCCATCTGTTCTGGAGGCGTTGCCTGCCTTTGAAGGGCGACCTTGAATACTGAAGGTCGGGAAGAAGTAGAAAGTAAGAGGAAGAGGAGCAGATACGATTTACCCTCCCCACTATTTTCCATGGCACGTAGTTCGTGCATGCACTACGCTCGTCTGCTGGTCATTCATGCCGGCGTCGCGGCGAGGAACGTGGGTCGCTGGACCTGCTATTCGCCGCTATGCCAGTTGTCAAAATCTACTCTAACACCAACCAGGAACTCGGGCTGAACTCGTGCACTGCCAGACTTCGTAGTTACCTACTATTGGCGAGAAAATGATAGGTATCTGCTTTTGAAGCTTAACAGCTCAGCCAAAAAAATTCTAGTGCATCAAAAAAATAGTCATGTGAAAGCTAAAAGTGTTCTAGGTAAATGAGCTTAAAGACCCTTATGTAAAAAATGTTTTGTGCTTTGCAGACTGAAAAATGTAAAAAAAAGTAAAGATTTTCGGGTACATTTAAGAACAGTCAAGTTTAGAGCATTATTTCTTATACAAGGGACGACGGGAAAAATTTGAAAAAATTTATGATTATGAGGAAAATTGTTGTGAACCAATTGCAGTTGAGAAATTTGAGAAATAATAAAAATTGTTGCTTAAAAGTACAAAAATGTACAACTATATTATCTTCAGTTCTATTAAAGGTATAAAACCGATTCAGACTGCAAACTGTAACGGATAGGCTCTGTAATTATTTCAATAACCCGGAAGGATGTGATAGTCGTATTTTTGGTGAAAATGGTGATATTTTTAGACATTTTTTTTGTTGGAAAACAAGTGTCAGCAAGTAACTGCAGATAATATAGTTGTACATTTTTGTACTTTTAAGCCACAATTTTTATTATTTCTCAACTGCAATTGGTTCACAACAGTTTTCCTCATACACATGAATTTTTTCAAATTTTTTCCATTGCCCCTTGTCTAAGAAATAATACTATAAATTTGACTGTTCTACAATGTACTCGAAAATCCTTACTTTTTTATACATTTTTCAGTTTGCAAAGCATCAAATTTTTTACATAAACAAACGCCTTCAAGCTCATTTACGTAGAACACTTTTAGCTTTTATATGACAATGTTTTTATTGCGCTAGCATTTTTTTTTGTCTGAGTTGTAAGATTCAAAGGCAGATACCTATTATTTTATCGCCGATAGTAGGTCCTACTTGCTTGGTGCATGAATGAATTGATCCACTACAAGCCCTCACCACACCACTGCCGTCTGCCACCTACCCAACATTTCTTTTCTCTTCCTCTGTCTCTCTTACCCTGTTTCTCTATTCCTCTCCCTTTCATCTTTTGAACTAACCCCCTTTCCCGTACACTTTGCGGGTTCATTGGACTACCCGACGGGCACTCTACCAGGGCTCGGTAAGTTACGTCTCGCCGTCTTTCACGCCCGGGGATCTGAACTTTTGTATTCGAATTTACAATACATTTCATTTCCAATTTCAGTTTCCTATAGTATCTATAGTCGAAAGTTGGTTGCTGCTTCCCATTGACTATGTGCGGATGGGCTTGCCTAGGAAGGTGAGTGCAAGCAGCGTTCGCAGTGGCGAAACTTGTAATACATTCATGCGACCAAGTTCATTTTCCACGTGGTTTATCATAGGTCGAGTGTCACAAGTTGTCAAAAAAACATCAATTAAAGCTAAAATTGCCCCCAAAACGAACAAGTGGATCTCTGTGTTCTCGAGCATTGATTCATTCGTCACACTTACTTTGCTCCGTAGTTTTCAAACAAAGGTTAATCACCTGATCTTCAGCCATGACAATAAACTTATTATAAGATTCTTTGCCTTGCACGCTCATGAAGTCAGAGTTGTTACTATGAATAATTTCGAAGCTAGGCATATGAATCAATTGCAGGATGCAAGCTTCGGAGTTCTCATTTTCAAGTGACTGCATGCACATATCTATCAAACTTTCCAAAACCAATCGACAATCCCGCTCGTCAGCAGTGCGATTTTCTTTAATCAAAATGTCACACAAAGGGCACGCAATGCCAGAAAAATCGCCAATTTCTAAAAGAGCAGGAGAAACAATTGGAGGTGATCGTTTTTTTGGAAATAGATCAGATAATCTCGACCCCTTGGAATAAATTTCCTTCGCGAAATGAGAAGCTGAAGGTGCCCCCCATTCTTGCTCCAAACTCGTTTTTGTCGCACTTCGATTGCTCTTGATGTAATGAATAATTGTCGCTGCGATCTGTTCGCAGTTTTTAGCGGCACCGGCGCAACAAGTGCACTGAGCGTCGACAACTCTTCGTTTTCCATCAACCTGATAAATATTAATGATAGATTAGTATGTGCAAAAGCTACACTGAGCCACACTGAGTGTAATAATGAAAATGGCGAGTCGAAAATGCCAAATAAATTAATGATTACCCTACTTCACGTAGTTATACGTACATTGAGTTCCACCTCATACGCTGGTAATTTTATTGAAGTTTGTCTGATGACACGGCTGTATATTTTAGACATCCCATTAGATTTTAATTCTTGCACTTTTATCACTCTATTCCACAATGATTTAACTAATTTTTTAAACGAATGTTACTTACATTCTTTTCCGTTATTTCGATTTTTGGTCAAATATTGATAAAATTCCTCGAATAATACTTTATTACTTTGCACTTTCACTACTAATTGCACACTGACAAGTTCGGTCACGCATTAAAGTATTTCCAATGAACGCCGCTCCGGCGCTAGTTGTATACGAGCACACAGTCAATAGAGTGATAGAAAAAGCGTAACGGAAGTATTATATAAGGCGTCAAGGCACGTTCGAGGTATCTGTTTACATTATTGGATGTAAACATTCCTAGCGATTAAGTTACAGCGATCGTGCCGAATTCGAATGGAGCTCATTTACGTTTTTTTTACACATTTATTTAATCTTCAAACATTGTAATTATTGAAACAATTTTCATAAATTGCTATTTTTTAAAGAATACGTTTAATTTATTATGTTGCGTTGTAAATTCACTAGAACTATTAATTATTTAAACAATTTTAATTTAAAAATTTAGAGTTTGGCTTTTTTCTACGAGTGGATTTGTTCATAGAGTCAACTAACTCTTTTCTATCTAGCTTTGCAAAAGTACCAATAATTACTCAACAATTTTAATTAAAAAATTAAGAGTTTGCCCTTTGTCCTACGCGTCTATCCGGTCTATCCGGTGACTCTGTTGAATGTTGCTTTGAAAATTCACCAGAAATAATAATTATTTAAACAATTTTAATTAAAAAGCATCCACAATAAGTTTTAGGTGGGCCTAAAATCACTGTATGAATTTTAGTACAGTTTAGTTACAATGCGGCTACATACGAGTTTATTCAAAGTACTCGCGTTTGCCTAAACATTTGGTTAGATGAGAGGAAAACTGCAGAAAATCACCCACGAGTTTAGCCGGCTTGTCGTAATTCGAGTACACAACCCGGTCGTATGTCTTAGATGGTCAACGTTCAAAGTGCTAGGCGGGCTCAAGACGGCTTGAAATTTGGACACTTCGCGAGTCGAGATCATCATCATTTTCAAACGTGTTTTAAAACTTTCTAGCTTCACAAAAATAATACTGTCCATTTATTTCGTGTAAGCCATTGATTAATCTAACCAAAGTTTTGAGTTAATTTTAAAAAAATATGATTTACTTACCTATACAAAATAGTTTTGTTCATTTCCAATTCCAAAACCTCAATATTTTTTACATTCAATTCAGCGATATTTAGTTATATATTTTGCTGCAAAACTGACCAACTCCAAAATAAGTTGCAAAAGCAGCTAAATCCATAATAAAAATTTGAATAACTCTCCCCCTCCACATGCCCCTGCCGTTTAAAAATGTGTTTTTAAACCCCCTACCTTAATGTCACTTGAAAACAAAGAGATTTGGTTTACAGCTTAATTTGGCTCGGTGTGACAAAAAATCAGCTTTTCTCACAAATGTTTTCTTTTGGAGTTGGCCGGTTTTGCAACTAGACGACACATGTATTTCTATGAAAATTTGTACACGTCGACATTCCATAGATCTTTTTTTCCAAACTTCCTTAAAAATGTTTAGTGTTGCACAATAATTTATTCTGCATCGTGAGAGGGTGTCCATGCAAAGCCGTGTACAAATAGAAGTTATTAAGGGCATGTGACACAGCTAAATGCCTATATTACCGACCTCACTTTTTCAATTCACTGAATGATTTTTGAACCTAAGAACTTTTTTTGTAAATAAAATATCGAGCTGAAACTTTGGAAAATGTATTAGAGTACAATAAAGTACGTTTAGGTACTGCATTTTGGTAGGAACTTCACTGAAAATTATTTTTTTTTTTACGTTTAAGTACAAATCTTAATAATAAAAGATGTAAAAAAAAAATATTCCAACTATTAATTCCATCGGAATCAGCCGGTGACGTTGTACACGAAAATACGAACCCTGGCGGCCACTAGACGAGGCTCTAGAGGGTTCGTATTTTCGTGTACAACGTTACCGTCGGCTGATGCCGATGGAATTGATAGTTGAATTTTTTTTACATCTTTTATTGTTAAGGTTTGTACTTAAACGTAGTTTTCTTTCGGCTCTTGCATTTCTCAAAGTTTGAGACCGATATTTTATTTATTAAAAAAGTTCTTAGGTTTAAAAAAACATTCAATGAACTGAAAAAGTGAGGTCGGTAATATACGTATTTAGCTGTGTCACATACCCTTAAATTAAAAATGATTATCGTGGTATCTTATTAAACTTCATTTCCAAATTTAGAAAGTTTATCAAATTTGCATCACATTAAACCATAAATTGAAGTTTTAAAAAGGAGGAAAAATTTGGAATGAAAATGCATTAAAACATAAAGATAAATGACGGCCGCCAAAATCCTTTTCTCCGTTTTCATCGTTCTCCTTCATTTTGTACAAACTTTAATTAAATATTTAAAATAATTTACCTAAGTTTCTGCACTAAAAGAAATTTTATAATAATACTTGATATTTCAATATTCATAATTGATGTAGTAGATTGCGATTTAGGGAAATCGTGTAAATATAAAAATTATTAGTAGCGTATTTACGAAAGTTTACAATTAGAATATGGAAACTTAATATCTTTAAAACAAGAATTGGTATATTCAATAGCAAAGATTGATATTTTATGTATTCAAACGCAGAACAAGAAAAATTGATGATGACATATTCAAATAATATAAAAGCAATTATAGGAATTAATATATTGAGGTACAAAAGTTAATATAACTATTCTACATATTAATATAGTCAAAGAAAAAGTGAAAGGTAATAAGAGATATTTTTATTTTCTGTGATAGACACTAACAGAAATTGTAATCTTCAGTTGAGGAAATTGCAAAACACTATATCAAAAAATCCGAATAGCTGCGATAATCTCCCGAGGATAGCCGAATCCACCGATTATACCTCATAGCCGTGCACTCACGATGTGAATCGGAGAACTTCGTGTTTCCCGCTGAACTGGTCAAGATTCATATATGGACTCGTGTTTTCCAGTGTTTTGTTTTTAAGGCAATAGTGGTAATAATTGGCTAAAGTATACGTTTTTTTATGATATTCAATTTACAAATTATAAAAGTTATTAGTAGAAAATTTCAAGGATTTTACCGCTCAGGTTTTGAGCATTAGATTACAGAGCATCGCTAAAGATTCTAGAAGGTTTCAATATATTCTGAAGATTTAGTGAACATTAGGGTGGTCCAAAATCATACATTTTGAAATTTTTTATTAGAGGGCATGACCCCCCCCCCTGGCCCATCACGTGTGGTTGCCGAAAAAAAGATACCCTCCAAGTTTGAGCCAAATCGGTTAATATTAAGACGTGCCGCAAAGGCCCTGAAAATCCGATAAGATTAATATGGGGAAATTTTGGTTTTCGGAACAATGGGATTCAGGTTTCTGGATTTAAACTTAGCTTGCGGGAGATATTAAGAATTTGTTAAGGAGTCTCTAATAAATTATTTCCATTAAAATACTTTAAATTGTGATGCCCCCCCCCCTTGTGGAGCCCCAAAAATGCCCCAAAAAACTGACATTGACTTTTTTGCCAAATATTTACACATAAATGCTCTGTTTTTCCTTTTTTGTCATAAATTATTTTTGTTTGTCAAGTGGAATGTTTTTAAGTATTTTTCAACTAATTAACAATGGTTTAAACAATTTGTTTTTGTTTAAATAATTTTTGTTGCTATCACTCATTGAAAGCTAGATTTTTTATGTTTGATTGAACAATTAAACTTTTTTAGGAATAATGATCTTTGTTTCAAGCATTTAGCATTTGTTGAAACAATTAATTATTATTTAATTGTAACTTTTTCTTCAAAATAGGTATTAAACTCTAGTTTAAAAAAAAATCAGTTAGCTTTTCCGCTTATTATGAAATATCTGCGTCATGTAGATACTAGTATCTTATTTTGTAATAAATTCTTATTTGTTTAAAGAAATGTTGTTTCTTTATACAATTTTTTTCGAAAATAAATTTTGGAAATTTCTGTTTTTTGCCATTAAAATGATCATTTTTCATGTTTTAGAGCAAAATTTTGTGTTTTCATTTGCAGTGACGTTCAAAAAATACGAAGATTTCTAATTCCTTCGAGAATACTAAGAACTATTCTGCGGGATCAACATAAACTAAAAAAAAACTTACTTTGAGCCTTCAGAGGACAAACGAGTGTGTCTACGGGGGTGATTTAAAGGGAAAAATTATAAAAATAATTTCAGAACGACAAAATTGAATGTAATTCTTATAGAATGAAGCCTTACTAAGAAAAATAAACTTTTTATGGCCTTTGTAAAACATTTTATGAACAAATATTAGTTATTTAAAGCATTTGCTTAGCGTTGAAATATTTAACAATAAGCGTTATACTTAATTGAATTGAGACAAAAATCCGATTTTTGAATCACAATTTCCAATAAAATGTTACATTAATATTTAGTACATTTATGAAACAATACGATAATGGTTTAGACAAAAAATTTTGCTCTTTACAATGACAAATTACCACAATAATGCAGAAAAACAGAAATTTCAAACATTTATTTTCGAAAAAAATTGTTTAAACAAACAAAATTTATTTAAACAAATAAGAATTTATTACAAAATAAGTTACTAGTATCTAAAAGACGTAGATGTTTAATAATAGCAAAGCTAACTACTTTTTTTTAAACTAGAGTTTTATAACTATTTTTAAGAGAAAGTTACAATTAAATAATAATAAATTGTTTAAACAATTGTTAATTAGTTAAAAAATACTTAAAACCATTCCACTTGACAGACAAAAATAATTTATGGCAAAAAAGGGCAAAATAGAACATTTATGTGTAAGTTTTTGGCAAAAATGTCGATTTCAGTTTTTTTGGGGCATTTTTGGGGCTCCACAAGGGGGGGGGGCATCAAAATTTTAAGTAATTTAATGGAAATAATTTATTAGAGACTCCTTAACAAATTCTTAATATCTGCCGCAAGCTAAGTTTAAATCCAGAAACCTGAAACCCATTTCTCCGAAAACTAAAATTTCCCCAAGTTAATCTTATGGGATTTTCAGGGTTTTTGCGGCACGTCTTAATATTAACCGATTTGGCTCAAACTTAAAGGGAATTTTTTTCCCGACAACCTCTGACAACGGGGGAGGGGGGCATGTCGGTCACAACCATTTTACAAGGCTTTTAAATATTTCCTAAGATTTAAAGTATTTCAAACATTTTAAAAAGGATATGATACACCAGATTTCAAAGATTGTAAAACATTTGGAAGATTTGAAAATATTTCACTAAGATTTCAAATAATTCGATGATTTCAGCGAATAAACAAAATTCCCACATATTTCAAAAGATTTCACAAAAATTTCCCAACGATTTTGAACATTTCATAAAGATTGCAAGGATTTCGAAGATTTTAAAATGTCGTGTACACCGGATTTCAAAATTTTCATAAAGATTTCGAACATTTCCGAAAATTTTAAAGCTTTCAAAATATTTCATAAATATTTCAAAAACGTTAAACTGTCAAATCAGGTTTTAACAAATCTGAGAAAATTTTAAAGGTTTCAATTATTTGAAACTGACACAAAAGGTTTCACAAACAAATGTTAAAATAAGTATTCACAAATACGCCATAAAAATTTTAAAGATTTCAGGTATTTTAAAGATTGTAGAGATTCAAAATATTTGACAAAAGTTGAGAATGTCTCCAAAAGAATTCACAGAAATTTCAAGATTACACAAAGATTTTAAGTACTTCAAGAGATTTCAACGAATTCACGAAGATTTCAAAAGGGTTTAAAGATTTCAAGGATTTCAAAGACGACTTGTGTTCGCAAAAAATGAGGAATTATTTTATTTATAGCTCTTTTTTCTTATAAATGGTTGGCCTTCTAAATGTATAATAGTATACTTGATTTATATAAAATTTGTATTAGGTTCAGGGCACGTACCATTGGAGCTACTGTGACGTTAGCGCAATTGTTTAATAGAAGCTTTCAAAATTCACAGCTTTCATAAAAATATTTTTAAATATAGGATTTTTATAGTTTAAACAAATCCAGTAGGGACAAACAATTCCAGTTTTCATAATATTGGTGAATTTTGAAATGTAAAACAGCGAGAATGGATGTAAAATGACACATTCATATAAAAGTTGCAAATTACTGAAAGCCAATTAAAATTAAAATTAAATTAAAATTTAATGAAAGCCGAGGTAGATAATTTAATATTTATTTTAATATATGATAAGTTATTATATTTATAGTACATTTAATTAAAACATACATTTTATTCTGATAATTAGTCCTAATAATAATTATATATAATAATAATAATTCCTTTTTAATAGTATTATATAAAATTGTACTTGGACTGATTTCGGAGCGACAGAAACGTAAATATT
>NC_046661.1:30910561-30914420 GCF_010883055.1 Belonocnema kinseyi | reverse complement strand
AATTTGGTGCAATTGAAATTGTTCCCGTATCGCTAGGCCGAAATGGTATACAATTAAATATATATATATGGAAAAAGAAATCTGCTTTAGACTAAAAAATACTTGTTACTAAGATATGTCCTTTAAATTTTAATTACAAAATGTATTTTAATTTTAATACGCTCACCTTCTATTGAAATTGAAATTGAATTTTTATAGTTCAAGTAAACTCCAATTTGAGTTGTAGAATTTGACAATTGTCCATTAAAATTTGTCTCGTTCCTATTATTTAATTCATGAAATAATGAAATATGCCACATTTTTAACAAAAAATATTTTTATTTTCTGTAATTATTATAAAACTTACAATAAAATATACTAATTACTCAATTCTCAATCCTTTCAAACATTACATTAACTTTTTCTTATTAATTTTGTAACCTCTCATTACTCACTAAATATTAATAGACAGCATAGTCATAGTATAGCTTATGCCAATAAATATTCATTAACCCTAGAAGTCCGCACATAATTGAACAATCGTCGATTCCACACTGGGGTCCAGTGGCCTCCATCAATTTTAAGATGTGCCTTACGCCCTACAAAATTATTTTTGTCAGCAATGATAGTCATAATATTTTCTTTGAGATGTTTAGATTATCTTAGGAAAAAAAGTACTTTAAAAAAATGTATATACTTTATACACAATTTTTTGCAAATAAAAGTCCAAAAAAAAGCGTAAAATTACGGAAATAGGGTTTAAGTTTTTTTTTCTGTTTTTTTTTTTAAATTTTTCTCTAGGGTTGCAAGGATAAAATGTTAGAGAATGAGAAAAAAAATATGCCACTTTAATTTCTTTCAAAAAGTTGAATTATTCGGAGGGATGAAAAAAAAAGAAAAATCAAAAGTGCGAAAAATTTCTTTTAATTTTAAGTTTTCTAAACATACAAAGGAATCGTTGAAAACGTTCGAAAAGATAAAAAGCAATATTCTATACTGTTTATTTTTTTATTTTTTTTATTTTTCAATTTATAAATGTTATTCGAGTGGCAGACGCACAGACTGGTGGTCGTTACACATTGCACGTTGGAAAGAAGCGCAGCAGACCAGAGTTTTTCGTTCTTGGAGAAATTGAGTGATTGGTGCCAGCGATCAGTTTTTCCGGAAAGTCAGGCTGTTTAATTTCGATTTATTTACATTGCACACGTATAAAGTCATAGCATTAATTCCAGCTTGAGCCATTATTCCGAATAAAATCCTTATAGGCCCTTGCTTAGTTTTCTTTACCACGGAATACTCGTGGCAGAGCTGATCGAATGAATCAGTACTGCCTTTAGTTGATTTGTACAACATTATTATGTCAGGGTTTCCTGTTTCTCTGTTAATAGATCCATCCACGATAAAAGATGATAAGAGAAGAACTATATTCTTCTTCTTCGGGGTGCAGAAAACCAGTGTCATGTCCGAGTCATATCCAAAGCGCGACGATTCAACTTCTGCACCTTTCTTGAAAGATTCCGGAATTTCGCGTTTATTTTTGCGTATAGTTCCTACGGTCGTGAGCGAGTGTTCCTTCAACATTGTTCGTACTGAATTCACTGATGCGAACCAGTTATCACAAGTCACATTTCGATTAGTCCCATGAATCGGGGTTGATAAGAGACCGAACGTAGTAGGCAGGAATTGATTCGTAAAGATCTGGCTGAACTTTTTCGACATATGGGATCACATTCTTTCTCGCATTCTTCATATGAAAAGTTTTTAAATCATTGAGCATCATGATTTTTAATTCATATTTATCGGGTTTAGATTTAATATATATATTCTGCCGGAGCAACGTCCGCGAAATCCGAGGAGCTGTTCATCAATTTTGCAATATTCATGTATATCAATAATATAATATACATTATACTATTTTTAAACTAATATTTCATTGCAAATTTGCGTTTTACACATAATTTTGCACATAAATAAACCAAAAATAATCAAAAAGAAAATTTCACTTATCATATGTAAAAGTTACACTTATTCCACGCTGGAGCCAAATGGCCCCTACTCACATTTTGCGTCTACCTTGTTTCTTAACTGAGGACTAAATGATGACGGCATTCTGCACGTAGTTGTATGAGAAAATGCAGCCCAAAGTTCAAGAGGTAATTTCGTTCTTGAACGATAAGAAGCGGAGAAGGTAGTGGTATGGAGGGGGAAGGCACCACCCTCTGTGTTTTCCGAACCGAGCCGCAACTCGACATCAGCCAAAAGCGCTGGGGTCCAACGGCCCCCAGTGTGTACTTCTAGGGGTTCGTTCGGGTTTCTCACCCAGTGCACTCATAGAGTGAACCTGGAAAAGGGGCGTGGTTTACGAAAGTGAACTGCGATGTGTGGTGTTCTTTTGAGCGGTTGCGTGTGAAAGGATTTGGCGCGAATCATGCAGCGAATACAAAGATTTCCAGGTTATGTTTATATTTAACAACATACAATGGAGAGCCAGCGGAAGAAAATAATTGTTGCTGCAGTTGCATCAAACCAGTTATTGTTGCAAACGGTTATGTTTTCAACTATGTTAGAAAGTGATGATGCGGATAGTGATAATGAGGTGGAAAGTGCTGGCATTTTAATGGAATTTTCAATGAAAGTCCGATGCCCGAGAAAAACGCATATTAGAATAATTGGATTTTCTGAAAGAATTGTTCCACAATTTAACGCAAAACAATTTGAGGAACATTTTAGAAAGAACCAGAATGCACCCAGTGGGCACCGGGACGTCCCAAAGACGTCCTTAGAATGTACCTCTATGTTATGTGATCTGACGTCTTTAAGATATCCTTTGGATCTTTTCATGTCTTTAAAAGTTCCTCAGGATGTCCTTGAGACGTCCACCGAAAGACGTATATAGGACAAGTTTAGTTATCAACTGCCCACTGGGCAGTTGATAACTTGGAAAACTTGGTTGGAGAGCAGTTATCACGTAATTGCAAAATTCCGGCTCGAAAACAACTGCTGTCGATAATATAGTCATAGGCAAAGCCTGACTGGTTTTCTTTTATTTGCAAATTAAGAGAGCGCACCATAACCTAAAAAGTAGTAATGTTCTTCACATCGACTTAAGGTAGGGTGGGGCGAAATGAGCATAGGGGATAAGGTGAGTCACTTAATTTTCTCTTAAGTTATCATCTATTTTGTAAATATTTTTTGTATTTACATCAGGAAAAACATTATCAAACTTCTTTTTTGAATTTTTTCGCTTAATGTTGAATAAATGGGGAAAAAACGAAAGTAAAAATTCTAAGACCTGTATTCTTCTATTTTTCATTTGTTAAGAAGATTCAAGAATCACGCAAAATCACATATTAGATGTTTTCCAGTGGTTATTTAGATAGCTTATTTTATTATGCCTTAAGTTTTCAACAGATTTATACATAATTGTAAAACCGAAATAGGTTTTAGTATAGCAGTCAGTAGGTTAGGATGCAATGTTTTATATTATCAGATTGTGCATCATGCTAATTATGGTGTAAACGTATAAAAAACTAATCTTGCCGACAAAAATTCTCAGAAAAAGTATGACAGCAGCACTGTTATAGGTATGATTAAATAATATGAAATGCCGTCAATTAGACGAGAGAGCACTGTTTTTCTGGTGTATTTCTTAAATAAATTTGGTTTAAAGCTTGTAAAATTCTATAAAAATAAGAAAAACATTTTTGCCGCTTAAAAATACGGCAGACGTTTAAAAAACTGATTAATAGCCCAATATATGAAATTCAGTGTCATGCAGTAATTGTGGGTCCGGCTGCAATAAGGGCACATAAAATTTTTTCGTGCGAAAACGAAGTCCCCTGGAGGCTTTAGAAAAAATTTTCGAATTTTAATTTTCAAA
>NC_046661.1:30908356-30910461 GCF_010883055.1 Belonocnema kinseyi | reverse complement strand
GAATATCATTTTTTGTCATCCTAAATGATTTAGGCAAAAAAAAATTCGGGGAAAAAAATCTTTAATTTCGTTCATATGAACGTTCGTAACTTCAAGTACATGCATGTGGCCAGACTGTGGGCTTACATCAAGTCACTTTATAAATTGTAAATACGTGCTAAATATATCCTTAATAAATCCTATATTATAAATCAAATTACGCCAAGAAAACAGTTTCTTTAAAATAAGAGAAACTTTTCTTTGATATATACTGATTATTAGATATATTATTATCTTTATACGTCGTTTAAACGTCCATTGTGCGTAATTATGGAAGCCTTTCTTAGAAAATTGGCATGCACGCTCCCTTGAACGTCATACAAAATTGAGTGCCTGCTCCAATATTGGACACTTTCGTCCAGACAACTCCTTCTTTGACAGTATCTTCGCCAAAATACGTAAAGATGCGCGTCTGTAGGTTATTCCATGGGCTAGTTATTCTCTCGGTGAACAGAGTATCTACTCAAACAATTAAGAAACAGATAGATGCGGCAAGTATACGACGCGTCTCGCTGGGTTCGCTCAGCTCATGTGACGTCGCAATTCTTTCAAGTTGGTTATAGCTGTTCAGACTCAGAGGTCTAACAGCTAGACCTTGAGGGCTAAAGCAAGCCTCATTGCCTTCTTCTTTTGCGACCAAATCTTGCTGCTTCAGGTGGAAAACCAAGAGGGGCTTGTTTTAAATACAAAAGACTAAGGGTTAGCCATAATTGTGTTTTGTTTTAATTTAAATACCTTTAATGGCTCTTGCTAAGACATAATTATTGCTAAATTTTATACATCAGCTTAATTTAAGGCAAAAATAAAAACAAGACCACCATAGAAGTGAGACTTTTTTTCTGTGTATGATTGACGCAGCAAAATATAGTACTTAAGAGATTCGTCGATGCAACGTTCGAAATCTGGTCACCATAACCATGCAACCTAGTTGCAACCATCAACGCATAGACGCTGCGACTAGATTTCCTCATTGCAATGGTCACTTTCCGTAGGTGCCGTAACGAGTAAGCCATTTCTCGATACAATGATGAAAAGTAGTTAAGGACATTTTTAACCATGCACAAACACGTCCCCAATACCAGAAAATTCTCTTAGTCTACAGTGTTATGTATACAAATACTAATAACTATAATGAGCGTATTTATGTGATATATTGTGCAAATATAATATGAAAATAAGTATCAACGTTTTATTTAATGTGCAAATGATATTGTTCAAATTTCTTTAAACCTAGGGTTCGTTCAGGTTTCTCACCAAGTGCACCCGGGTGCACTCGGACTCGTTCAGCGGCGCTGGGTGAGTGGGTGTATCCACCCGGGTGAACCGTTCAGAAATCACGAGATTGAAGGGTGGGGGTCACTCGATGGGTGACTACTTTACCCGGCGAAAAATGGTAGGTGGAAGTGAGTAAACACTGAAATTAGCGGGAGGAATTAGCGGCAAGTTGGAAAGTTAGCACACATATAGCATATAAATCGTGAAAACTTCGTTATAAAGAGAAAAATGATCAGTGCACAAAAAAGTTATGGAATTCGCACCCGGAAAACATATAGTCATTTTGGGAGAGCACCAAAATGCGATTCTAAACAAAGAAACAGGAAAAATCTTAATGTATGACACGGAACGTAGGGTAGGGTGGGGCGAGATGAGCAGAGCTGTCCTTTTCACGTCAGTATTTAAAATATGGTAATTCATTGTTTGAACGTAAAGCATTATATATACTCTACTCCAAAATTGAACGCAATACTTAAAGTATTTAACTTCAAAATGATGTAATCGTTAACCCTAACCTCTACTGTAATTAACACTACAAAGAGTAAATAGAAAAACGAATTATATATCCACGTATCTTTCAATAATTATATTACAGAAATAAATATAGCAATTTTTCGACTTAACCCTGTACATTATCTCAGTAAGTGATAAATTCTACAATCCGTAAACTCCTAAATACTAGACTGTTCTACTACAATTGTGGGTCCGGATGCAATAAGGGCACATAAAATTTTTTCGTGCGAAAACGAAGTCCCCTGGAGGCTTTAGAAAAAATTTTCGAATTTTAATTT
>NC_046661.1:30903194-30908256 GCF_010883055.1 Belonocnema kinseyi | reverse complement strand
GGTATGGTTATATTAAGGGTGGTTTTTAGGGGCCTTGCCGAACGTTCTCACTTCCTCTATAATTAGTGAGATACAAAAAGAGAATTTTTGACGTTTTTATATATTCAAATATCGACAATCAAAATTGTCATTTTTAACATTTAAGGTGCAGATATGTTAAGGGTGGTTTTTAGGGGTCTTGCCGAACTTTCTCAACCACTCTATAATTATTGAATTAAAAAAAGAGAATTTTTGACGTCTTTATATTTTCAAATATCCACAATCAAACTTGCATTAGGCAGGTCTAAATAATGGGTGATGTGTAAGGGTAGATAACCCCTTAAAAAAATTTTTATTCGACAATTCTTTCCGACAGAATATTTTTTTTGTCGTCCTAATTGATTAGGCAAAAAAAAAAATTGAAAAATAATTTTTTTTAATTTCGTTCAAATGAACGTTCGTAACTTCAAGTACATGCCACATGCTACTTTTAAGACTATGCAGCAGCTTGATGTTAGTCGACCGTCTAGCTAACAACTAGTTTCTAAGCCATGCAATGGCTTGATGTTAGCCCATATTATCGATACCGACTACTTTCAATACTACATTGGGTCTAATTTGTAGTTCGATAAGTAGTTCGTTTTAAAGATTTCAAGCTATGCTAGTTTTTAGCGGATCTGGTCTTCTTTATGTTACACCTTGAAACAAGCCCACTTTTGATTTCGAATAAGGGCTTTTTTTCTGTGGCGGAGAAAAATGGATGTTCAAACGTAACATCTAGATGGTCAGGGTTATCATATTTTATGTTTAACTATAAGACAACAATCTAGATGTTTAAAGTTAGCATCTGTAGATCTTATAAAGTGAGATGTTACTCTCTATGTTCAACTGAATTATCCGAGATATTACATGTATAGTTATGTCAAATAGCGCCTGTAAATATTTGAGGAATTTACTTATTTATGGCCATTTAAGGAATTAATTGATAACTTATTTGTGAATTTAAAATCGATCTTTAATGTTTATACACGAAAGAAAGACAGATAGAGGGTATGAAATGTCAATCAGATGATACATTCAGAGAAGTTGAGGTTATGGTCAATATTTTTAATTCAAAATAAAAATAGGGGTAAGTAAGCAGAGAATGAATAATCTGTAATCTGAATGTAAAATTCTCTCTATTTTAAGTTACTCAAACTTAAATTTTACTTTAAATTTATGAAAAATTTGTCAAAAGTGTTAAGTCAATAAACTTGAAACTGAAGATCATTGTTCCCTCCTTTAGTCAGAAAAAAATCGTTATCCAATTTTATTTAAGGATAGCTATAATTTTGATTTTTTGGAAATGTTCTAAAATTGTAATATTCCATAATTGCAATATTGAAAATATATAGCCGTCAAATATAGTCGTAAATCCCAGCTCGCGATCCCCATGCGCTCAGATGGTTTTAGCTTATTTTTTTAACATACAAATATTTTAAAGCCTAACATCTCAAAAAGATAGTAAATGTTTGGCATGAATATCTGCATGTTAGGTGCTATAATATTAGACTTTGAACATCTACATTTAAACAACCATTTTTCTCCGTGTAGTGAAAAATAATTTTTTCTTTAACCAAAAATACTTTGTCAAGTAAAATTAGAATAATTCACAATGAAACGTTAATAATCATTATTTCCATTCATTGCCTTCATGCCATTCATTACGTTGAAGACGTTGAAAGAAGAAAACATCTAACCCGAGTTAACGCGAGCATACCTAACAGCTTAGGGCTAATTTAATATCCCATTAACAGCTTAGGGCTAATTTAATATCCCATTTTCGAATTTTCGGCTCTTCATTTTTTTTTTTTTAAATATGCATGGTGCTGCCAGCTTTACTTCAAGCTAGCTGCTCCACTCAAGGAATCCGTCAAAAATGAGTATATCAAATTCCCCCTTTTACAGAAATTTCCGGCTCATTTACGGCTCCAGGAATCCCTTTAAACCACTGTCCTACCTCCATAATTAAAAAAAGGGCCACGAAGGGCAAAGGGGCAAAAACTTAATATTCGATTTTCCTTCCTAACCTTAATGTGGGACTATTTAGGTCTCACTTTCTATCCAACTACGGATTTTACTACTTAGCCCTTTTTATAAAATATGCAACGGTGCTGCCAACTTTACTTCAAGCCAGCAACGCCACAGGAGGAATCGGTCAAAAAATGATTATATCAAGTTCCACTTTTCACAGGAATTTCCGGCTCATTTCCAGCTCGAGATGTCCCTTCGAACCACTGCCCTACTTTCAAAATTAAAAAAGGGCCACGAAGGGCAAAGGTACAAAGCAAGCATTTTTAAAATGTCTTCCTAGCATTAATAAGGGACTTAGGGCTCACTTTTTATCCAACGTTGGATTTTACTACTTAGCCCTTTTTATAAAATATGCTCCAATGATGCCAGTTTTATTTCAAACCAGCAGCGCCACTGGAGAAATCGGTAAAAAAAATTATATCAAATTCCACTTTTCAGAGGAATATACGGTTTATCTCCTGCTTGAGATATCCCTTCGAACTACTGCCTACCTTTAATACTAAAAAAAGGACAACGAAGGACAAAGGTACCGATTCCTTCTGTAGCGCTGCTGGCTTGAAGTAAAGTTGGCAGCACCGTTGCATATTTTATAAAAAGGGCTAAGTAGTAAAATCCATAGTTGGATAGAAAGTGATCCCTAAATAGGCCCTTATTAATGTTAGGAAGAAAAATCGAAAATTAAGTTTTTGTACCTTTGCCCTTCGCGGCCCTTTTTTAATTGTGAAGGTAGGACAGTGGTTTCAAGTGATTTCTGGAGCCGGAAATGAGCTAGAGATTTCTGTAAGAGGGGGAATTAGCCCTAAATGAGCCCTTAATTATGAAATAGGAGACTTCATGATTTGATGACCTGGTGCTGCCAGGTTTACATCGCTTTCTTTTTTCCTAGTCGCAGCGACTACATCGTTCGAGTGGTAGGAACATCGAGTCCCTGGGACCCATAATGCGGTCATAAAGTTAAGGACATTTTTAACTACGTCTACTAGTTACTGAAACTAGAAACTCAAAATATGAGACACGTGACTAGTAATCACCTCATAGTAACGAAGATTCTAGTTAAAGCAACCAGATTTCCTTGCGCTCACACCTCTTTTTTTCTCAACTACATTTTATCTAGTCATGAGAACTACGGGCGGTTTTTCTCAGTGTAGAACACACATGCGCTGAGGTAACTAACTTAACCTTTCCTTATACACATAGTACGCATATATATACATACAACACAGGCATTGCAAGCAAATCAAGTTGACAGAAGGGGTTTCAAGATTCCTTATATACTAAATAGTAAAAGTTGTTGGAATTGTTAGAAACGACAGTGCTCAATAACTCGACTTAAAAATATTAAAAATTAAAAGTAAAAACAGGAAAATATTCTGTTTTAATAAGGTCAAAACTGGGATTGAAATACATTTTAAAATATCTATAGGTTTTTCTTTTTTTTTCTTTCAATCGCACTGGAAAACATACATGAATCTTGATCAGTTCAGCGGTAAACACGAAGTTCTCCGATTCACATCGTGAGCGCTCGGCTGTGAGGTACGATCGGCGGATTCGGCTAACCTCGGGAGATTATCGAAGCTATTAGGATTTTTTTTATATACAGTAGGACAGGGGTCACCAAAGGTAGATCCTGTATCTCTTAGCGATCCCAGGCTCTACCTTATTTTCTTACCGCTAATGGGAACCCTTAAACTCGAGACCTTTATTTCTATTCGAAACTTCACGCTAAAAGTGAGAATTATGAAATTATATAATGAATTTTATAGTTTTCGTGACTTTAATATTGTTAAATAAGACATTCAATGCAATTGTAATTTTCTACTCACAATTTAAATTCCCAGAAAATTGTTTTATTTAAAAATAATTCCAAATTTAATTTACAAATTAAATTAAAAAGTAGCAAGAAATTCACGCGTCCTTGAGTTGCTATTACCTAATATTAAAAACATAATCAATTTTAAAATCCATAACACCAAATTTTTCAATATTAAAAGTTTAAAAAATTGTTAAATGGACCTAAATAATTGATTATATTATTATATCTAACAGATACAAAAAATAAATAAATTACCATTTTTACGATGTGTTAATACCAATGCAAAGAATTTTTCATCTTCAGTTGCGATAGCGCTTTTCAAAACTTTTCTATTAAAAATTAAAAATTACTTTTTATTTGAAAAGTTTTTTCCAGTGATTTGATTTGAAAGGTTTATAATTTAAAAAAATTACATTTTGAGTGGTAAAAATGACGAAAAATTAATTTTTTAAATTAGACAAATTTGTGGCATAAAATTTAATTTTTTAAAATGTAATAAAAATGTAAAATTGTACAATTTAAGCAGCTCTGACTTTGAAACATTCAATGTTCTTTAGAGTAGTATTAATTAAAAAATTATTTGTGTTTAAAAGCGCTAATACAATTTCAATTCCTTTGAATTTTAAGTAATCAATTTTTAAAGTTTTTAATTTTTTCTATTTTTAAAATGTTATTCTGATGTAATTTTATTTACAAATTCTCGATTTGAAAAAAAACTCGTAAATTTTGAATGCCTTGAATTTATTTTTAACTACTTATTTTTTGTAGTATTTTTGAAAATTATTTAGTATTATTAATGTCGAAAACATTTATTTATGATCAATTATCGGCAATTGCTTAGCTCAAATACTTTTAATAAACTACTTTACATTTTAAGCTCCGTCAAGTTGTACCAGAAAAAAAGGGTTCTCCGAGCCCTTCCAACTGGGATTTTTTTCAAAGGGGTCATACATTTCCTCTTTAGTTTCCCGTAGAAAACTTTCCACTGGTCGTGATAGGTAGGCGCACGCGCATAAAATCGCAGCAGACACGCAACGGAAGTCAGTGCTGTTTGCATGAAAATCGACCAGCTTGTAAGAGCCAGCCGAGAGCAGAGCCAAAGATATTATAAACGTAGATGCGGTACGGGGCGTCAGAGTGGGGAATTATATATATAGGACATCACATTTTCTGTCCTATCGAGGTGCTGCCCTCACC
>NC_046661.1:30898390-30903094 GCF_010883055.1 Belonocnema kinseyi | reverse complement strand
GGGTTGCGCGCGCAACCCTGGCATTTATATCGTCTCCTACCATATTCACACGGACATAGACGTGTCATAGTATTGGACCACGTCTCGTTTCAGATCTGGGATTACTGGCTGACACTCGTGTGTTTAGTTCAGCAGTGGTACCAAAGCATGGACATAGGAAACACGGAACTAGGCATGCCATCCTAACTTGGCGAGTGGGGTTGAATCCACGGGAGAGGGGAGAGCCGCCATCTTACGATGTTCCATTTGATTATGCGCACGAGCATTTTTGCCGACAAACTGTGCATGAAAATATAAACATGTGGGCGCTGCCATGTTTGTCGCGGGACATCAAAAGGTTGCGGACCTCCCCCCTCATTACATCACCCCGCAATGGCATGCCTAGTCCCTTGTTTCCTAGGTCCATGTACCAAAGATGGTCGTAGATACGGCATGGGTCAGTGGTGGGGACGGCCGATACATATAACTACATTTTCGACTATATCGGGGTGCTGCCCTCTTCAACTTTTCACAGTTTCTATGGCAACCGCGTCCTCCTAGCACGTCAGTGGGCGGGGTGGAGGCGGGGCGCACACCGAAAGTTATTGAATTCCAAACCGAACGTGATTTTCTGTTTCTCGTTCTCGCGTTCGCCTTCGCTATTACTATAGCAATCTTTGTTATACAAGGTGTGTTCAAAAAGTAAGGTAAGCGTATTTTATCTGTGGGGGATTACTTTGAAGGGGACAACATAAATATTGAGGAATAAATGAATATTTTTTTAGAACACCATAAAGTCACCTTATTTTTTTAACACACGTCGTAGTTGAGTCGATTGGCTGGCTCTGTACGGCCTGTACGCTGAAAATGTTAAGAACACTGAATTACCTAATTATATTCAAATTCAAGAGATCCTAAATATATTCTATTAATTATTATTTGAGATTTTCGAGACAATAAATAAATGTAAAAAAATTCTTTTCGTACTTTAGAATTTTAGTTAAATTCCTAAAATTATTTTTAAAAACTAAACTTAAAATTAAAAGAAATTAAGATAAATTAAAAAATAAAATTTATTTAAATTCCAAATTAAATAAAATTTATTTTAATTTAAAATTTAAATAAAATTCAGCTAAATTCAACATTTAAATGAAATTTAGGTGAATTTAAGAATTAAATAAAGTTTAGTTAAATTAAATTAATTTCTCGTCTGGTTTCTTTTCGAAGAGAAATTTTCTAGATACTAAGTAAATAAGTTTAAAAACAATTCTATTCGTACTTTAAGATTTATTGTAGTGTAATTTAAAAAATTATTTTGTAAAACTAAATTTAAAGGTTGAATGAATACAATTAAAATCATTTCAAAAAGTGAATACATTTTAGTTAAATTCAAAATTTCAGTAAAATTTAGTTGAATTTAAGCAAATTTCAGTTAAAATTGTAGATGTTGAATGATGTTAAATTTAAGTAAAATTTAGTTCAATAAAAATGAAACTGTCGTTAAATTTTATATTTGATTGAATTGAATACAGATATATGTGGGTTGTTTCTTGGCTTCAGAAATGGAGAGCATTCAAATAAGCTGGAGAAATTAAAAAAAATTCCCTTATTTTTATAATAATTAGTTAAATTCAACAAAAAAACTCAGGAAAGTAATTAGGACTAATAGTTCTAAAGTTTTTGATTTGAAACTTTTCAGAAGTCGACAATGTCAAAATATAAAAACTTCAGCATAACTATTTTGCATGGAAATACTTTACTATCCCACAATTTTATTTCAAATTAGAATTATGTTAGCAATTAAATAATTATTCCATTCAAAATTATTCAGTTTCGAAAATTGGATTATAACTTCAAAGCCTTTGAAATTAAAAGTTTTTAAATGAGAGAAATTTGAAATGAAAACAATTAAAATTACAGTGTAATTATTTTCTCTTAGAAGCGTAAAAATAAAACAATATATATTAAAAGAAACTAGTTCATAAATTTAAAATTCAAAATCTCAGTAATTGTAAAATTTCGAATATTCTTCGAGTATAACCTGCCAATTCAAATTATTTAATTTTAAACGTTTTAAATGAAATCACTTATGATTCGGCAAAACATTTTTTTGAGCTTCAGGATATAAATAATTTAAAGCTGCAATAAGCAGATTATTCGATGTCAAACCTCATGAAAAATTGGAATTAATGTAAAGCCTTTGAAATTGAAAACTTTTTATAAGGTGGGGAATTTTAAATTGAAAGGTTTTAATATATTTTCATTTTAAAACATTTAAATTGAATAATTTTATAAACAGAAATTTCAAGAATTGTATTATTTGACATTTTTTCATAGAGTTGATAAATTAAAAATACAAGCATTAATATTTTTTAAATTTTGAATATGCCTCAAGTATAATCTAATAAATTTAAATTACTTAATTTTGAAAATTTTGAACTGAAAATTGGAATGCAGAATTCTAGATGTTTGTATTTGGGTATTATCAGATTTTGGAGGCCATTAATTTAAGCCTAATCAAGTTAGAAGGGTTACAGTTGTCAATTTTACGATATTAAACCCTTATATTCAAAACAAAATTAAATTTCAATGTTAAAATTTTAAATTGTTTAGGATTTGATTCTTAAATTCAGAATTTTTTCAATGCTTTACATTTTTAATTTTACACTTTCAAACCTTTTTTTAATTTGAATCATCAAGGAAAAAATATTACATTTTAGTAGACACGACTTTTTTTTACGCAAAGAAATTAATTTAGGAAATATACCGTGCGCCAAGGTGAACAATCCGTCGAGAGGGAAAAATGGGTTAAGCCAAATCTGCTGTTTGCGTGAAGAAACTCACTATCTTCGTTTCGGCATGAGTCTTCTTTACGTATACGTTGCAACGCGAAAATGACCCTTACCTCAAACTTTAGAGAGTAACTTTTTTCTCCAAGACGGCAGAAATAATCTCGGCTTATCACATAAAAAAAATTTTTTGATAACAAAATTTCGTCACTTATTTATTACATGAAAACATTTGTTCTTGTTTACAAGATTTAAGAAGTAAGAAAAAAATCTTGATTGGAATATATTGATTTTTGAAAAACAAGAAGCTTTAAGCATTATAACGCCAGACGTAAATAGTTTTTAAATATCTTCCTTTTTAATTTAATAAACTCAATATTGAAATGGACGTTTTAATATTGTCCGAAATAAATATTTACTTCAACTTCAAGTACCTAGATGACAGTTTTGACTTGTCATGTTCATTATTATTTTTACATTATGTCTAATTGTCTACTGTCTTATGAATTGCATTCAGAAGAAAGTTGTGAATAATACAATAGAGCGGAATTAAACTTCGGTTTTCAATCAAGATCTTTGAAAAGGAGTATAAAATTTTTGAAAAAATAAGTCTAATAAAAAAGTGTCAGATCATGTATTTTTTGGTTCGATTCATAATTTGATTCAAACATGAAATTCCTTCCAAATTTCTTCCTATTTATGCAAGAAATAAACATTGTTAATATCTTTTTCAAATAAAAAAGTGGGTTTTTTTTGCATAATTGTTGTTATTTTCCTTTTAAAAACCTTTGTTGTTAATGAGGTAATTAATTTATAATGCATAAGCCTTTAAAATTTTATAAAAGAAACTGAAAGTTGATAAAATATTTAAATTATTAGAAAATAAATTTATTTACGAACAAATTTAAAAAGAAAGTTATTTATTAAAGAAAAGAATTTAAAATAATTATTTTAGCAAAATCAAAAATTTTGAATGGAATTAAATATGCAAACATTTAAACAAGTAAATGCAAACAAAAGCTTAATCGACCAGCTGGAAATTATAGTTTTCTATACATGTCCAGTGGAGAACATTTTAAAGTTTCAACTTATTTTTCTCAATAAATACAAAATAAAGAAATAAAGGAAATAATTAAAGGAAACTAAATGAAAAACTAAGGAAACTTATATATTTATTAAAAATAAAATAAAAACATCGTCAAATTCTTTTAAAAAATATAGACTATTGAAGTACATAATAGTTCTGTAAATTTATAGCATTGGTTTATATTATTTTTCATGGTTGCGGTTTAAGAAATGTAATTAGCTCATGTATTAAAACAACAAAAAGACGAAAATTATGGCAATTTTTATGTCAAGTTTTAGTATTAAATGATAATAAAAAAAAATTAAGCAAACTTTTTTTGTAAGATTGAGTTACTTCTTATTTCAATTTGAAAAAATGGTTTATATTTATAACATGGCCTTAGCTAAAATGTAGAAGCAAGCTGTAATTTCCTTTGACTTTCGAAAATGCTTCTTACACTTTACAGTTGTTAAAAAACTCATATACCACTTAATTCACTAATATTTAAAAAATGCAAGATTTCAGAAGACATTTGTCTAGGTCTATAAGGAAATTTAGGAAAACAATTTTTTTATAAGTTTTTATAAAGAAATTTCTTTTCAGAATTTTTATTTCTTCAACCAGAAAAAAATTGTAAGGACATATTCAACCACAATTCTGGTTGATTTAACCAGACAGCTTTTTTAGTTTATTTAAATTTAAATAAAACTTAACTGTATCTTCAAATTGACTTTTCTACTAATTTCCAAAAAAATTATAACTAAAATTAAAAATAAACTTTTAAATTCAAATTTGTTATTACTATTTTATACTAACATCTTTGCTACATTTTGGGTATAATTTTGATTTCAAAAAGTCTTTAGAGTTTTC
>NC_046661.1:30881950-30898290 GCF_010883055.1 Belonocnema kinseyi | reverse complement strand
ACCACCACTCGACAGAAGCGGGGAGCTGCTCTCTATCTAATTTCGTGTTTCTGCAACTCGCAGTGAGAGTTACTGCTACTTCATTACGTGGCGCTGCTCCTCGAATGTCGTTTCAGTGTAGGAGCGAAGCGTCGCTTGCTCTTTTCTCTTCTCTAGCCAAAGAGGAGAGGAAAGCAGGTCAGTGTCTTCTGTCCGCAGTCTTCAAGTAGAGTGAGTTGACATGGTGTCATGATTCTCGTTGTGGGAAGAAGAGAAATGATCTCGGTGAGTCTCCTACCTGAATGGTTGAGGAATTTGTGACGTGAAAATGTGACGTGGAACGTGAAAATGGGTGCCTGACAGGTGTGAGTTACCTGTGGCGACCTGTCAAAGGTGCGAATTTTTAACAGTTAACTAACGTGACTCGGATAAGATTGAAAATTGGTGTACATGTAGGGGCTAACATTAGAAATAGCACCTGCGTATAGCCAGGCACTTACCTGGATGCAAAAGTGTTGCCAGGCGGCTTTGAAGTCGGCGGATATTCAGGTGAAATTTCTTGAAATTGGTTTTACAAGAAAATGTTTGAAACAAAAGTTGACGCACTCCCAGAGATGCATATTTTCATTGGTATATCATTTTTGGATAAAATTGATATATTTGGAGAAAACAGGCATTAAATAAATACCATAACAATAAAAAGCCCTTTTTATTGACAAGTGATTTTTTTGAAAATTATTAAAAGACAAAAGGTACTCTATTACAGGTATACTTCAAGACGAATAAGAAGTATTTGATCAAAATGTTAATATTTGCCAAGTTATTCGCGTTTTACCTTCTTTTCCCCATTTTTTCTATCACCTGCTGTATCTTTAGCAATTTAAAAGAAGGTGTGCTCAAAATTAGTACACGAATAAAGTAAGTCTTGTGAAAGTAATTGGCGTCAGCCACTTTTATTTGAAACAATAACTTATTCTGCTATAAATAATCATAATCAGTGTCACGTTCTCAGCTTCTGATTATCGTAGAAAGTTGTAATAAAGGTGAAAATGATTATACAAGTTAAACAACAAAATTGCTTTGCTTTAAAATATCCATTATTTATTACAATTAAAGTTTATGTTTTGTCGTTGAGATACGTTCGATCTTTATTACCGTGACGAATGTCAAGTTTTCCAGACCCAGCGTGGGTCATTGGCGTAGGCATTACAAATTCTTCGTAATACAGTACCTTTTGTCTTTTAATAATTTTCGAAAAAATCACTTGTTGTCAATAAAAAGGGCTTTTTATTGTTATCGTATTTCTTTAATCAATTTTTTCTCCAAATATATCAATTTTATCAAAAAATGATATTCCAATGAAAATATGCATCTCTGGGAGTGGGCCAACTTTTGTTTGAAAGTTTTTCCTGTAAAATCCATTTCAAGAAATTTCACCTGAATATCCGCCGACTTTGAAGCCGCCTGGCAACACTGTTGCATCCAGGTAAATGCCTGGGAATGCACAGGTGCTATTTCTAATGTCAGCCCCTATATGTACACCAATTTTCAACCTTATCCGAGTCACGTTAGTTAACTGCCAAAAATTCGCACCTTTGACAGGTCGCCACAGGTAAACGCATCCACTCACACCTGCCAGGCACCCATTTTTACGTTCCTCGTCATCAGACGAACATCTCATGTGAAAATTGGCCTTATCCGTAATCACATCCCCATTTACGTCCATTACGTCCCCATTTACTACAGTACATTTTTTTATAATTTTACAATTTTTTTGCAATCATATAGTACTCGCTGAGACGAAGACCATTTCTTTTGAAATTCTTTCAATTAAACTATTAGTTTAATTTTTACAACATTGGAATTAAATACAATCTTTTCACGTCTGTTTGAGCGAGTGTGCGTCTGTATGATAACCAAAAAAATTGTGAAATGATAAAAAATATACTGTAGTAATCGTTTTCCACACTTCTGATTATGAAAAAATATTTTCAAAAATGTAATAATTTTCAGAGATGTGCCATTTTTTATTTAAACACAGAAAACGTCAAATAACAACAAAACGACCGGGAATTTGTTATGTGCACCCGATATATTCGGAATCAGGAGAACATTCTGCAGAAGATCGTCAGAACCTAAAATATACACTAAAGTGCTCCTGGATCCCAGACTATGGACGCTGCTGGAATCCTCTACATTTAAGACGCTCCTCGTAAGCCTCGCCGAGAAAATAGGAATTTTGTGGGGAATTTATTTCTATTGGTTTTGCAGTAATCTTCCAGAGCATGAAGTCATGGACGTGAGAGGCGATAGAGAAGTTTCAGGAGCATTTGGACAACATATGCTTTGAGGGGGAGTCGGTGGACGAGATATGGGAGGATCTAAAAGAGAAAGTGAAAGGTTGTGTGCAAAAGAAGGTATTTAAGAAGAAGAAGAAGAAGAAAGGAATGGTGATGACGTGGTGGTATAGGGAATGTAAAATGATGCAGAGAAAAGTAAAAAAGAAGTACAGGAAGTGGAAGGAGGGATCCGCGAAAAGTGAGGAGTACGTAGAAATGAGGAAGGAGTTTAGGGCGATGTGTAAGAAGAAAGAGCTGGAAGAGGAGTTAAGAACTGTTAAGACAGAAGGGGACGTGTGGAAGATCATAAGTAAGTTTAGGAAACGTAGGTTGGGGATAAGTGAGAAGATAGGGAGCGACGAATAGAGGAAATTTTTTAAGGATCTATTTCAGGGGTCAGATACATGGAAGATTGATGAGGGGATTAGAAGAAAGAGGGAGGTAGATGGAGAGGAGCTGTATGGCGAGGAGATAGAGAAGCAGATAAGGAAGTTGAAAAAATCTAAGGCAGCAGGGCTGGACGGTGTAGAGATTGAATTACACTATAAGTACTTGTAGGCTAAAATCCCTGCCACCAACATCACTCTTTATTTTACACTAAGGCTCAAAAATGGCCATTTTTGTATATTTGATAAGGACAACCGACGTGTTGTCGAAACGTTATATTGTATTCTGAGGGATCTCTCAGAATGATACAATTCTAAAGATAAATTAATCTAAATCTTTTCAAATAAAAGATTATATTTTAAATAATAAGAGTTTTACAATAATTGAAAATATGCCCGACAAAATAATTTTCAAAAGCATAAGCGACTGCTTAAGGCGACAACCAGAGGAAAACTGACTCTGGTTCTCCTCCCTTGAAGATATTAGGCCCCTGGTTGGCCCCATTATCGCCAATGTTTAGCGGCTACAGGACACTATCGCTGCATGCCGCCAGCATTCATTTGGATGGCGACTTATACGATGCCTCGAAAACAGTCTGCCTCATCTCAAATTAGCCTTAAAGTGGTCCATCATAATTTCCACTTCACAATAAAAAAATTTTTGACCGGTTATCTACAAAAATATACATTTCATTCTCTAAAATAGTTGAATTACACACAAAATAAAATAATTTTTAACAAAATACCTAACATGTTGACTAAATACCTTCTTGTTATATTGAATAGTATGAGAAATTGCTTATTTCTAGAAGTGAAACTCCACCTTTTCTACTTTTCAATATCAAATAGTTTATTCAATGTAGAAGAAAGGTACGTCTTACTCCTAAGAGTGAATGTCTGGTTCAATTACAGATTTATTAAATTCCTGACCTAATTTTGCTATCTTATTAGATATCGTTTCAACCCTTTTATTTGACATATCTAATTTCACAATATCAGATTTATTGGACTGGACTACTGATTTTAACCTTATAATTCAGATACAAGGTCAGCTGCATCAGTTTCATTACGAGGATTTTCTAAATTAATCCCTTCAGGTCTTACCACAGGCCTGGCCACCAAGAAATTGGTCTCATCAACAAGAACTACAAGGAACTTTCAGGTTTCTACGTCACACACTTTATAACTATTTTGCTCATACCCCACTAATATATCCTTCCAGGATTTTTCATCAAATTTTCTCTTTCTGGTTTTATTACGCATAAAATCCGTCGAGCCAAAATTTTCAAATATTTTAATTGAGGCTTCTTTTCATGCCATAACTCATAAAAACGGGATTTCTCCGTTATCGTCCTAACCATTCGCTCTGATACACAATTTAACTATGAGGTTCGTGGAACTTTCAAATGATAGCTAATACCTTTTTGCACACAAATGTCTTTCATCTCATTTGATAAATATTCCCTTCCATTATATGCAATTAAATATGTGCACAATAGTGAGTCAATTTATTAACATATATCACAAAATAGTTTTTATTATCAATTTTGGAAGGTGTGATTGGACCGAAAACATCAGAATTAACGATAAATAAAGGGCGTTTTACATAACTCTTATCTTTAGATTTATCAAACGGTAATCGCGCTTGTTTACCATTATTGCACGCTTCACACAAATTATCGTTTAGAAGTCTCTTGATCAGTTTGGCTCATATCACTTAATCATTTGCTTATTTTTTAATTCCATAAATTTTGATCTTCCAATATGACCCGAACATTGGTGCCACAATTCATAATCATTACATATGATATTATTCAAAACAGTATTATTTACCTGCACTTTAACTTATATTGTTTTATTCTTAACAACAAAATCGACACCAATTAAATTATTCTATGGCTTACCTTTTATCAGGACCTTACCACTTTTCGTTACCTTCACTCCACATATTTCGTCAAATACTATTATCATTCCAGCTTGTTGCATTTTTAGGGTAGATATGAGATTATTTGGAACTTCATGACATTAAAGTACGTTTTCCAGAACTTCTTCAATTCCTGTATTTGCCGTAACCTGGATTATGCCCTTCTTTGTTGCATTTATAATCGCTCCATCTTTTGCTATGGAAATCTTCATTTGGGGGGGGGGGGGGGCTGAACAAGTCATCCCTCTTGACAATATGATCAGATGCACCAGAATCGAGAAGGAAAGTGATTTTTCCTTTTTCAGGCTATTAAAGAGTCATCGCCGGACATAAAAGCAAAACTAGATGTGCTTGTAAACGAAGTCGATGGGTTTTCATTCATTTGGACATTTTGAATTTTTATATTTCTATCACTTTGATATTGAAGTCCTCTTTTATAGTGATAGCAATTTTTCTTTATACGACCTTTTCTGCCACAGTAATTTTTTAATATAACTTCATGATCAAGAAGTCTAGTCTTCACAAAAGCCAGGGTTAAATTATCTTCTGACAATGTCTCGATAGCAGTTACTACACCATCATATGTTGTAGGTAAAGTCACAAGTAAATGATACACTCTATCAGTTTCACATAATTTATCACCTGCTTCTGTTATGATAATTTTTTAGGGCATTTAGAAACCAAACTTTTTCTTCTCTTGCCTTTTTTTATATCAATCGTTATTTGGTTTAAAAGGTTCATTTTCGTGTGTTTTTTGGAATTTTGTAAATTGTTCGACTTTTTAAATACCACGAATAACCGTACAGAGAATTCTTAAATTTTGAAAAAAGTGGTTTCAAAATTATTCAAAATGCGCTCACTTTTTGAATTTTTATCAAGAATGGCTGGCTTCCGATTCAGGGGATCTCAAAACGTGGAAATTTGACAAAAAATTGCTCTACTTTCGGTGACAAAATGTTTACTATTTCTTTTCGTTTAGCTTGTGTCGTGTGTCGACAAATTTAATCTTTGTATTTTCAATGTTTTTTTAATAAATAAAACAAAAACTACGTGTCCTATAAAAAAGCGATTAATAACAAATTGTTAGATATATTTTGGATGCACAAGGTTTGTTTTATCTTTATTTTCACATATAGTTTGACCGCAAAATGCAATTTTTTATTTTTTATTAGTTTTTGTGCTGTCAAAATTTGAATTTTCAATTTTTCACAATTTTTCAAACATTTTAAAAATGGGCTCACTTTTAACCCCCATGAAATTGGCCTCCGAAGTTCACATTTTTAAAATGTTGTTTTTGCATACGTTTGTAGGTCCTTTGTACTCCTCGTACTTTTAATATTTTCGTTTGTACCCTCTTGGTTGCCCGGCTAGGGGGAAATCAAAATTTCGTGCCATCCCCCCGAAATTCAAACTTGTCCAATTTTCTTGTTGCATACGTTTGTACTTCGTTTGTATCGTTCGTACTTTTAATATTTTCGTTAGTACCCTCTTGATTACCCGGCTAAGGGGAAATCAAAATTTCGTGCCATCCCCCCGAAATTTAAATTTCTCGAATTTTCTTGTTGCATACATTTGTACTTCGCATACATTTGTAGGACGCGAAACGAGTTACCAAAGGACAATCTAATATATTAATGTTTTAAAAAGTTATCGCGCAAGCAGGGAGACACATTCATAAAAACCTGGTTTTTGGATTCAGATTAACGTGGAAATTTGACAAAAATGGGGGGGGGGGGATTTTACACAAATCTAATACCTTCTATGAGAATGAAAAAACAGGATTTTTGTATAAAACGCTACAATCCTCTTAGATAAAATTAATTTTCAGTCCAAATACATTATTTTTTGTGAAAAAAATGAATTTTCGATAAAAAATATAAATTTTCAATCACATAGTTACATTTTCAACCAAAGTAATGAATTTTCTACACAAAAATAAGATGTTTTTTCAAAGTAAATACATGAATTTTCTACGAAAACTGATAAATTTGTATGAAAAATGTATATTCTTTTTTGAAAATTTGTCTTCATTTTAATTTATTACAACTTTTGAAGTGGAACTATGCACAGAAACTCTTCGAACTGTTATTTTCATGATAAAAAAGGTATACTTCAACAAGAAAATAACTGACATTATAGTAAATTATAAAAAAATAAAAAAGGATGAAATCTCTCAAAAGGAACTCTCGAACGTAATAAATAATAAATTCTTACTAGAATTCCATACAAAATGTGTGAGCTTGAGCGCGTGTGTGTTTGTGTGTGTATGTGCAAGTGTGTGAGGAGTCACCAAAATTTACGATAGAATATTGTGAGATCACTAAAATTCGCCAAATATTATAAGTGAATAGGGTAGGGTGGGGTGAGATGAGCATAGGGGTTAAGATGAGCCACTCAATTTTATTTGAAAAAAACGATAGTAAAAATTTTAAGACTTGTATTATTGAATATATTTCACTTACTGGGACACAAATAATTAAAATATTAAAATGTATTATTAAACAAAATGGTTTATTCACTAATAGTATTTGGCGAATTTTATTGATCTCACAACATTTTATTGTGAATTTTGTATGACTCCTCACGTACAAACATAAATGAAATGCTAGTAAGACTGTATTATTTTCTTTCAAGGGTTTGTTTTGAGATTGAAAAGATTCAAAATTAATGTAAATTTTGAAATGATTTTAAATAATTTAGAAAAATGTAAATTTTTTTCAGGTTTGCAACAAAAAATTTAGAATCCTTATAAGAATTGTGAAAGGTTTTATAAGAATAACAAAAAGTTTAACGATTCCTAGGAAAATTAAAAAGCACTTTTTATTTTGACAAATTAATTTTAGAAGAATATTTTAAAAGATTTTATAAAATTTCCAAAATTGTCAAAGAAGAATCTGGGATATTTTAAAGTAATTCATGTAATTTTGTAGGTTTTTAAAAAAATGTACCAGAAATTTGGATAATCGAAAAAAGTGTACCTTTTTGACGATTTTTAAATAAAATTTTCACAATGTTTAGGAGTTTGAAAGGTTTTAAGATAATAAACACTTCTTGTTTATATTTTTCGGAAAATTTCGCATTATTTTTTATTTGTGACAAATAATGTAAATAAATTGTTTCAAAATATTTCAAAAAAGAAAAAAAATGTGAACAATTATCGATTTGAAGCTACGTATATAGTTGAAGATTATTTTTCAATTATGTAATTTGAATTCACAATTCAATTGCACAATTAGCGCGCGAACAAAAATGACTACACAGTTATAGAAGAAGTCTATTACGGCGTTCGCTGGTGCACTTGTGCAGTGACACGAACGCGTTCGGTAAAATTCGAGATTGCTCGGACATACTCGGGAACATAATGAAATAGCACTACAGAAAAAATCGAGACCTGAGTTTTAATTTCTAGAACAGGTCGCAGGTTCCAATCATGTTTATATATATAATGTCAATTTCTCAAATAAGTTTTACAGATTATAATATTCACTTTCTTGCTTAGTGAAACTATTTTTAGACAAACTGGTAAGCACCATATCACTTTTTAGTACGATTAATCTTTCTTACACAGATTCATAACATTTCTTATTCAAAATAATAAGTTTTCTACGGAAGCTTATTAAAGAATATTAAGGAATTGTCAAATTTCAGTACTTTATTATGAATAACTCGAATAGTTCAACATTTTTCCGTGTTTTGATATACAAGTATACTAAACTTTGATTCATTTTTATCATTTATTCAAATGGAAAGTCTCTTAGTGTAAAATCGCCTGAAAAGAATGCTAAAGGAATAGAATTTCGTTATTTTCCTTGGTTTGAGAGTTTAAATGGTCAGTTGCAATCGATAGTGAAAGATTTTTATTACAATTTAAACAATTATTTATGTACCTTTCCTGAAAAAATGTGTTATCATATATTACTAGCTGTATAAAATTTCGTATAAATTATGTTTTTCATATAGTGTAGTAACAAATCAATGATAATAGTACGATGTCGCGTTAGGTCTTGAGCTTTCCTCTCATGACTTTAACGGCTATGTTGGCGATAGCATTGCTACTGGCAGGGTTTCCCATGCCAAATAAGCTGATAACGAAGAGGAGAGGGACTAAGTAAAACACCAAAACCCTTAAATGAAAAATGGAGAGTATATTAAAGATTTTAAAACGCATGTCGCTTCTCGAGGATCGGCGGGCGCCCCTGGAGCCATAGCTGGGGGCCACAGCATGCAGGATGGTGGCGATGGTGAGCTGCGAAATGGTTCGGCAGATCTCACTAATCAAATAGCTGGCTAGCAAGAACACTGCGAGAAACGGTAAGCAGTGGAACGTCAACTGTGCCTGCTGAGGATGCTTTGGCTAACGTTAGCTATTTACAACCAACCACCTCGTTAGGAATACCGTGCGAGAGCATCAATTGGGATACCACAATAAAAAGAAAAATTGGTGCGTTTCTATTATGAAAGTGCGAAGTTTGAAACAAAAATGGAAAAATGATACAATTTAAGAACGAAATTTTCTGCAAAGTATCCTAATATACAAAAAGTCGCACTAAGAGATCTTATCGCTAAGGTGAAGGACATCAGAAATAATCTACACGTTACAGAAGACCGAGCAATGGAGATTAAACAACAGGTCGATTTGGCGTGGAAAAACGACGGCAATGAACATCAGTTAGAGGAAGCTGCGTCAAACGGTCAAGCAGGAGTCATTGATGTTCTTCCTCAACCTATTGTTGAACCAACACCACCACATCCTCCAGAGGTGGATAGCCTTATACAATCAGAGGCAGAAGCAGAGGTTCAGAAACCAAAAAAGCGACGAAAATGGACATACCATATAAACAGAGATATTATGCGCCTTTATTTTTTGGCAGAGAAATGTGGGCAAAGTGTGAGGAGAGAACATGATAGACTCTTCTTACTTAAATACCCAGAGCTAGCCACAAAAATAAATCAGCAGAATGTGGCAGATCAAAAACGCTCAATATCTGTAAACAGACTGCTTTCGGCTATTGAAAAAGCTGCTATCAAAATGGAAGCGGGACAGCAGATTCCTATTCATGAACTCGCCTTGGAAAATGTGGACAACGAAGTCTTGATTGATGCTGAAGGTATAGGTTCTAGGGATAATGAACGTCATATGCCTGATCCATTAGAACCACATCCGGATATTACTAACGATGATTTGGATAGGGAAATCCCTGAAAAACTACAGCACCCTGAAAGGAATTTTGGTCATGCTTTACTAGAGTTTAGATATGTAGAACCAACACTAAGGCATTCTCTGTCCAAAATGAACATCAAAAATGATCTGCGTGCACTAATAGCACATCTCGACAGAAGGGTTTTAGCTACGTATTTGAACGTAGCACAAACTGCGTTAGAGGTGTAAACTCTTGTATACTGTGCAGCTGTGACAACCGTTAGAACGTTGGGCCGGAAAACTAGGCCCGCAAATGCAGTTTTGTCTCAGAAAGGGATCGAGATCCACCATGGAAGATCAGGTTGAATATAGATGTCAGCAAAGTAAGGTGCAAATTGGGTCGATTAACTCAATATAAAAAAGGAAATAGAACCTGAAAGCTGATAAACCATATTGCTAAAACCATCCACCCTCGGAAGATCGAGATATAAACAACAGCAATATTGGATGAGATTATAGACTCCCAACGACAGAGACTTAATGTTCTTACTGCAAGACTGCGTCGGTACAAGAAAATTAGTGCACGAAGGTAACAAAATCGAAACTTTCAGACAGATGAAAGGAGGTTCTATCGTGAACTGAGAGTAAAACTAAATAACCAGCAAGACACCAATGTCCCTCAATCAGAAGATATGACTAAATACTGGTCGGGTGTTTGGGGAAAAATGAACAGATGCAATGTGGACACTGCGTGGTTCAAACTGGAGGAAGCAAGGGCAAGCAATAGCCCTGAAATGCAGCTGACAAACATCACAGTTTTAGATGTTTCAACGGTCTTGAAAGGGGCAAGTAATTGAAAAGATTCAGGCCCGGAAATGGTGCACAACTTCTGGTACAAGCACCTGGCGAGTCTGCATCTTGCGTTGGCAAGATGTCTTACAGCTATCATTGCAGATAAGGTATATTCTCATTGCGACGAAAATGGCATTATTACAGAAGAACAAAAAGGATCTTGTAAAAACTCGCGAGGCTGTCAAGATTTAGTCACTATAGACGCTGTTGCCACGACTCAAGCTCGTAAGCATCAAAGGAACTAACACATGGCATACATTAACTACAAGCAAGCGTTTCCTTCCGTGCCGCATGACTATTTGCTTGAAGTCTGAAAACTTTACAAAATCTGCCCACGCATTATTGACATCATTGAGCAAAACACTAAACAGCATGTCTCATGGGTTCAGAATTCATGATAATGAGGAGGTCCATCAAGTGACCCATCTTCTTTACATGGATGACCTGAAGCTGTACGCTAGTTCAGCCCAGAAACGGAAACAAGTGATCGATGTTACAAAGCAGTTTTCCAATTATATCCACATGAAGTTAGGACTAGATAAATGTAGAACAGTGCATTTAATCAGAGGAGAATTAGGGACCGCAGAGTTAAAGAACGAGTTCGAAAATGACATGGAGGCAATGGCTGCAGGCGAATCATATAAATATCTGGGTATTCTTAAATTGAAGGGTATTCAACGTACGATAGTTAATGCAAGCTTCTACGAGACTCGGATTGATTATGAAGAGTTTTCTCAACTCGGCAAAAAAAACCAGGACAATCAACACATATGCCATCCCTGTACTCACGTACTGCTTCGGGCTCATAAAATGGTCTGACACAGACCTTGAAAAGATAAATAGAATTGTTCGCATAGAAATGACAAAGCACCGAATGCACCACAGAAATTCAGCGATTGAAAGGGTAGTTCTACCACGACATTTAGGGGGTAGGGGCGTTGTAGATGATAAAAAACTGTGGGCGTCACAAGTTATACAGTTGCGAGACTATTTTAACAGCAAACGAAATATTGCGCTTTACAGTAGCATCTGTTAATCGGATCTTCACTATACGCCGTTAAATTTGTCCTCAGGTGGGGCATTGAATATCAGGGCAGAAACCATAGAGGAATTAGAAATACAATGGAAGTAGGAAGCCATCTATGGCAAGCACCCCAAAACGTTAGATCAAAATGAAGTGGTTAGTGACGCATCCAATATTTGGCTAAGGAAGGGTGTTCTGTATCCAGAGCCGGAAGGATTCGTCATTGCGATAAAGGACAAGGTAGACATTATACATCAACAACTTACCCTAAACCTAGGACTCTTAAAAGAATGGATTTCTTTCTATAGATGCATTCCAATACCCATTTTAGAAAGCGAAGATTACATCTTATATTGGGATGTTACTATCCAAATGGATCACTACATCCGGGCCAATCGACCTAATATCGTGATGCGAGCAAAAAATGGTGGAAGAGTCTACATCATCGACATTGCTTTCCCGGTTAACCGAAATTTCCATTCAACCTATACAACCAAGATCCTCAAGTATAGCGAGTTAAGGCATGAAGTAAAGACCATATGGAGGAATGTGAATCATGCATCTATTCATCCCATTGTGATTTCGGCTACAGGCAAGATGCACTGAACATCTTGAACATTTAGGAGTCAGTAGGGTATTGGCAGCAGCTCAGAAAGAGGTTTTAACGAAAACCCGTGGAGTGACACATTTTAGCTCTGAGCAATCATCCAGAGGTGACTGTTGTCACTTCCAACGCTCGTGACCGCTCGTAATTGTATACCTACAGCATCATCGCAGGAGGTTTCAAGCATCGTATTAAATTAGTTGAATTAACTTATAACTTTCTAATCTCATCAGTCACTTGACTTAATCCGTGGCTATGATGTATAACTGGGGTTACCAGAGTAAAAGTTTAATAATAAAGACACTCGGACACCTCAGAGGTGCGGGGTTCGATCCCTGAGCCGGTGCCTCTAGACATTTTTTTATTTACCTTTACCCATCGTGTACGTGACTGCCACCCTTTCCGTCAATGATGGGGAAAAAACCAGGCTTTGTACAATATGTCGGGGCAGACTGCTCTCATCAGATAACTTGATTGTATGATAAAAATGCATCCGTGACTGATATATACCGGGACAGCCCTGTGGAAAATATTCAAATAAAAATCCAACCCTAACCAAAAATGCCTTCGACATGTTGGGCAGTAACCACTTCAAGCCTGTGACATTTTAAATAATGCTTATTCGAAAATAATGCATTACACATCAATATTCATTATTAATAAATAATCATATGTATAATAATATCATTGCTAGAGACGAAATCGTGTGTAATAACATAATTTTGGCAAGATTCATTAATTGCTTTACTGTCCAAAAAATAATTACATAATAGTACAATTGTTATAAACAGACGCCTAAAAAAATCTCTGCCATTCTATGTTTTTTTACGCTTTTCTCTTTGTTTCTTTGCATTGACAACTTTTCACTTAGTAGGTTGTAAACATTTCTTCGTTCGAAATCTCTTTTTTCTGTTTTCCAATCGTTTTTTAGATCGTAAATTAGCTTTAATAAATGTATACGGAAAAATATTTTTATTCATACCTCTATTGTTGCTGAGAAATGATAAGGAGTATTTTTATTATGATGAACTTCATTCTTTTATGCCTGTATATCAGACGAAAGTCCTGATTATGTGGGTGATACATCGACGTGTGAGTGGAAGAATGTAGTGTCTGACTTTTGTTTCAAGAGACGTCAATTTCGCCACGGTTTCAAGACATGTCGTATTTAGCTTGTGGTTGAACAGACGTGGTATTTCGCTCGCAGATTAAAAAGATGTCGTATCTCGTTGACCGCCCAAGAGCCGGTCGTGCCTTTCTTGCGGTTCAAAGAACGTCGTATCTCGTTCACTGTTCATAAGACGCCGTACATCGCCCGCAGTTTACGAGGCGTCGCACAATGGTTTAGATGGAACAAAAAGGTGGTCAAAAGTCGAAATGTTATCCGATTTCCATGAAATTTATTTTCTAAATACTTTACGTGGTCCCTGATTCCAAATTTTTTGTGAAAATTTTATAATTCAAAATGGCGGACCCAATTTGAATTTATAAAGTCGTTTTTTTTTATTTTATATATGCCACAAAAAATTTAAATTGGCAAATGCAATATCTTGGCCCAATTTAAAAGAACCCTATCAATGTCTGAAATTTAATTTATAATAGTATTTCAAGTTTCAAATTCAGATGTTATTTGCTGTGTAAAATTAAGGGAAATGATAATTGACAAAATAATAATTATTTAAGCAAACAAATAATGTACACAAATTTATTGAAATTTGCTCCTGGAATATATCCAAAAAGAATTTAGAATTCTTTTGATAAAACCTAGTCCTTTATTGTAGTACAATTGCTGAATTATCTAGTAAATGTTTTAATAAAAATAAGCATAGGATATTGAATATCTGAATCGCCCAATACTAAAAACTGTGTAAATTAAAATCCCTATTTCGTCAAACTGCTACGAGGGTTAAACGTACGCCCCGTCGCGGAAAAGTTCGATACAGCACCTTCTAAAGTTAAGGTGTATATTAGGCGTTGAGAGCGAGTTCTTAAATTGTTCAACTTTTAAGCCTCAAAAAAAACCTAAAATAATAATATATATTCATGATTTTTGTACTTTCATAAACTTCAAACACTTGTTAATAGTTTGTCATCAATTCTACGTCAAAAAAACCAGTCATTTTTTTAGTTCTCAGCACCTTTTCATACCATCTGAAACACTGTGCGTCGTAGCTTAGTTAAGAATAATAACTTATTTGATCGAAAATCTTTACCACATTTCAAATTGGTACTCCTTTAATAAGAGCGTTACTGATAAGGTTTTATTACTGAAAATTAAGTGCTTTTTTCGTGTGTAATTTTGTGTTTGTTCTGTGTTTAAAAAAGAGTAAAGTTACGAAAAGTTATACGTATTTAAAGGAAGGTTAAAGTATTAAAAAGATTCGTTTGAAAAGTGCGTGTGTGTGTCTTTTTAAAGACATACACATACATACTCACTCACTCAGTTACTTACGAAACCTACCTAATAGTGTTCAGCAGACTTAACAAAATTAAAATATTATGGAAGAATTACATAAACAAATGTATTCTAAACGAGAGCCTCGAAAAATTCACAACAGTTTTTTTGGCGAACAACCTCTCGTTTTGTACTGGGTAACCAGTTTCTTGATTTATTTTCTATATTACATTCAGTTAAATATAAGTAAATAATGTTACAATTATACACCAGGTACTTAAAATAGAAAAAAATATATAGCGCACCAACTGGGCTCCGTAGTCGACCAACCTGGACACTTGGATGCATACTAATTACTTTGAAAAAGAAAAAATATATAGCGTGCACTTCTAGCTGGACTCCGTAATCGGGTACTATGTAAAATTATAGCCGCAAGGTTTTCAGAAATATATTTTGTATCTCATTTTGGCAGATATTCTTCATTGTCAGCAGCATAATAAAATTTAAATAATTATTTACAAATATTTTATAAGTTATTTTTTTAATAAAGTACATTGTGCCGTTTTATTGGTAATTTGATAGATGCTGAAAAATTATAAATTTCGAAGATACGTTCCTTAAACTGCGAACGAGATGCGATGCCTCGTAAACATCGGGCGATGGACGACGTTTTCTGAACAGCGAACGAGACACGACGTTTTTTAAACCGCGAGAAAGTCACGACGCGACGTCTCTTCGGCGGTCAACGAGATACGGCTTATGAATCTGCGAGCAAAATACTACGCCTGTTCAATCACAAGCTAGATACATCAGGGTGGCCAAATGTCAGGGAATTCAGGGAAATGTCAGGGAAAATAAGGTTGGTCAGGGAAATGTCTGAGAAATGAAGCAGTTGTCAGGGAAAATAGAAATTTATATGTTTTGATAATATTTTGGAAGCACTTCCTAATATCAATATAAATATTTTTTCATGTACGTTCTTTAAAAATATAATTCGACTCTTAGTTTTGTATTTTTAGTTATTTCTTTATTTACAGTTTCTTTTATTTAATTAATCAGGTCAGAAAACTCCGCGGCTTTACAAATTCTTATAAAATATTAACACGGTATTTTTAAAGCATAACTAAGGAGCAAAATTATGACTGATGCAGACTGATGCCAAATATTGTATACATTAACTGTTGAAATTGTTGTTCTCTTAATTTTTGTGCTCTTTCTTTATTTTCCAATGTCATATAAATCACTTTTGTTAAATTAACCCTTCTACATAAAAGAAACACCCTGTAATGAAAACACGTATTGAAAAAAGTCGATATATACATAGATGGAACTTATTTATAAAATAGTAACATGGTACTTTTAAACATAATTATTTCCCATCAAAATTATTTTCCAGACTATGTGTGTATATTTAAGAAATATAATTTACCTTTTTCGATGCATCTTTTAATGCTTTTAAACAAATTTCAGCACAACAATTATTAACGAGTAAAATTCATTTTGATATAAATAACAATCTAAATGTCCAGAACGGTTGAAAATTTTTGAGAGCAGACTTTTTCTAAAATAATTTTTTCAAATAGTTGTTATACAAGGTTAAAACCTTGCATATCTTGTGAGGAACTATCAAGAATTAGTTTTATGATTTTCGTATTATTTTTGACAATTTCGGCCACCTTTTTATTATCCGAATAGAC
>NC_046661.1:30875133-30881850 GCF_010883055.1 Belonocnema kinseyi | reverse complement strand
ATCACGTGCCTTTATTTCGTTGGTTACAGAGTAAAGTCAAGATTAGAACTGAACTAGTGGCCCTGAAGCCCTCAAATATATAGGGCTGCTTATCTAATCGAATGAGGAAGCTGTGACTATATTACATAGTTATTAAAATTATTTTTAAAGATAAGTTGAAATTGTTTTGAAATCCGAAAGAGCACTTTTGTGAATAGGGATGCTGGGGATCTACATGTATGTTGTAAAATACATTTTGGCTTTTATCTGTGTTTTATCTTTGATCTTTTATCTATGATAACCATTTGTCCAAATCACATTAGAAAAAAATGAATCCCGTTCTGTACAAAATTGTCATATAATACCAATAAAATTAAGATTAACTTCACGATAAGGGCAGTTTTTTGGGGTTGATAAAACTTGATCATTTACAGCATTGAGTCGATAAAAAAATCAAGTGAACGATCTACCTGGATAACGTTGAACTTGTATGGGTTTCCCTAATGCAGTTGTCCAGAAATGTACATAGTCTACCACTAATAATTTTCGGACGAATTTTGCGATAAGGATAGTTTCATAGGGATACTAAAACTTGATTCCTTGCAATATTGAGTCGATAAAAAAATCATGTTACCGATCTACCTGGATAAGGTCAAATTTATATGGGTTTTACTTCGAAAGTGTACATATTCTACTACCAATCAAATTCAGACCAATTTTGCAACAAGGGTATTTTTTGGGGATGCTAAAATTTCATACCTTAGAGCATAGAGTCTGTCGACAACTCAGGTGACTGTAGCCCAGGTGATAGTAGCAGAGTCAAAACGATTCTCAAAGGTCTTCTCATCAAACTTAGTCATATTTCACGTTAGGGGTGGTTTCCTGGGGTAGTTGGAACATAATTCCTTACCATATTAACCCGCTGGAAAAATCAAGAAACCAAATTAACTTAATAAAATCGAATTTTGACAAGTTCGAATCTTGAGTATTTATTAGCAGAAACACCACGACCCTATATTTAAAGGAGATAATAAATCGGCGACTTGATATTATGTAATAATTCTGTACAGAACGGGATGCATTTTTTTGTGAATGTGATTTTGGGCAAATGGTTAAACATGTAAAATAACATAAAAGACAAAATGTATTTAACAACATAAATGTAGATCCCCAGCATCCCTAATCACACGGCTGCTTTTTAGGGTTTTAAAATTATTTCAACTTATCTTTAAAAGTAGTTTTAATCACTAATTGAAAAAATTAGTTTAGGAAAAGTCTGCTCTCAACAAATTTTCAATCATTATGAACATTTAGATTGTTCGTTATATGAGCATGGATTTTTTTCGTAAAGAATTCGTTGTGCTGGAAGTTGTTTTTAGGCATTAAAAGAGGCATCGAAAAAGGTTAATTATATTTTTTGAATATACACACATAGACTGGGAAATAATTTTGTAAAAGATTTTTCAATTTTAGCTTATACATTATGGGGGGGGGGGGGTAATTTCTGTAAAGATTAGGGGTGAGATATAATTATGCTCAAAAGTACTATTTTACTATTTTATAAGTAAGTTCCATCTATGTAGATAACGACTTTTTTCAATATGTGTTTTCATTACAGGATGTTGCTTTTTGTAACGATTAGGGATGAAGAATAATTTTGCTCCTCAGTTATGCTTTAAAAATACTGTGTTAATATTTTATAAGTATCTTCCATTTAGATAGCTTTTTTTAAATATGTTTTTGCAGGACAGAGGGTTGATTTTTAAAATAAGGGTTTATTTGAAAAAAGTGTTTTATATCAAATTGGAAAGCAGATAAAAAGCAAAAAAAAATCTAGCCTTGTCATTTTTTAAGAATTAAAAATATATACTTTTTTCATTGCGGGGGGGGGGGGTAATTTTAAAAAATAAGGTTTGATTTTACAAAAGCGATTCATAGGGCATTGTAAAGCCAAAAAATAGCAAAAAAATCTAAACTAGTCTTTTTTTTTAATTCAATGATTTTTGTAAAGGGTGCCGCTGAGTTGACGACACGATAGCGTCGCCCTGTTTTCTCAAAAACTAATAGAGAAAAACAAACTTTTTATAGTTATGAAAAATAGCAACAAAAAAATAGCTTAAAATGTCCATTATATGACATTTTGTTTTTCGTTAGTGGCGCCGCTGAATTGTCTGACCTTAATTTATCCATACTGCGATGTAAAGCACATTTTTCTGGCTTGTTTCACTATTTTGTTTGGCACATTATTGAAGCCTGATTCGCTTTTGTAATAATTTCCTGTCAGGGAAATTCGTCTGAATGTCAGGGTACTGTCAGGGAAATTAGAATATTCAATCTTGTGGCCACCCTGGACATGTATTGGAACCGTGGCGAGATACGACGTCTCCTGAAAAAAAATCAAACACTACGTTCTTCCACTCACCCGTCGACATATAAAAAGCACCCTGGCTAGCTGAGAATTAGACTAACCTCGAAATTCGTGACTGGGACCGACAGGACAACTCGCGCACGAAAAATTTAATAATATTTTATTTTTCTGTGTATAAAAAATAAGCTTATAAATTTATTAAAAATCAATTTCTGTACATTTTCACTCGCTGAATCCAAATCTGAACTTATTTTTTTATATTTCACAAGTAATTGAGGAATTTTTTAAGGTACCGACTGTACATATAATTAAAGTATATAATTCAGTACAGTTTAACTAATTTGTTGAAAAGCCAGGTTGACTATTTAATTATATAAGGGTAAAATTGATTGAACAACTATCCGAGGAACAACACCGAGAAAACGAACCGTTAACCGAGCTCGATGAAAAGCTCGTTTAAAGATATATTATTTAAAAAGAACAGAGTAATGGTTGTAAGTAATCATGTGCTTGTCGCTATCATAGCCGAGCTAAAACGGTTAAAGTCAAATGGTAAAAAATAACACATTACTTGGTTGTCAGAACCGAGTTTGACTCTGCAAAATTTGAATAAGTAGTTCTTTGTTAAAAGCAAACAAATACTTTGTGATAAATTTTAACCAAGCTGCACCTAGTAGTTATATTCTCACAAGCAAACTAGTCACTTTTTACTCAATCAATATGCTTGTCATTTTTTCTCAAGGATATTGTCTGTTTTTAATCAATCAAATTTACTGGGTTCTTTTTAAACAATCTTAGTAGCTGAATCTAACAAATTGAAGTTGATAAGTTTCAACCAAGTGCTTTTGAACTTGATAAAAGTGAACCAAGTTGATTTGTGAGTTTTTAACCGAGTAGAGATATAATTTTAGCAGAATTGCGCAGGTGTCGCAGTAAGGACAGTGGAAGGAACCGACGCCTGCGCAGTTAAGAAAGGAGCCATGGCTAGCATCGTTGTTAGCGTCATTTCGCTTCGACTCCATTCTTTTTTGGTAGTGATTGGTAGGATTCAGTTGCCCGTCTAAATAAAATATTATACTAAATGTGGGTCATACATTGCACCTGAGTCGCCCATTATTGGCGAAAGATTTGATAAAGTTAAAAATCAAGGTGTATAAAGTTTTGTACCCGTTCTATTTTACGAACAGTTTATTCCTCTTAGACATCTGCTAAAAAAAAAATTTTCGCTTTAGAATATTCTATTCGACACACTGCAAAGCATGGACAGTCTTAAAGCGAAAGAAGTGGTAGAAAATTTTATCCAAGGCTCTTTATGGAGAAGCAGAAATTTATGTCATTCAGGTCGAGTAGTTATGCCTCTTTTTATGTACTTCGATGATTACAAAACTCGAAATCTCAGTGGTTCTCATGCTGGTATTCATAAGTAACCGATTAGGTTAGTTCGCGTAACAGAGACGGTCGGTTGCGACAACCAAGTGCATTGGTTACTGTAACCGAGTAGGTTAGTTAGCGTAGCAGAGACACTCGGTTGCGACATCCAAGTAAGTACATTGGTCACAGTGACCGAACAGATTAGCTACCTCAACAGAATGAGGTTGGCTACCGTAACAAAGTAGGTTGCTAATTTTAATCGAAAAACTTTTTCAATACAAATTGATTAAATTTTACAACGAAGTTTGCAGGTGCTATATTAGCAGTCTTACTTTGCTATTTTCAGCAGAATTTTGGTTATTTTCAACAAGTATGTTTTCTCAGTAAAATCTCACCCAAATTTACATTGAATTTAATATTTTTTTCTCACACGAAAACCAATTTAACATACGTGAGACTGATAGGACATGGACGCGAAGGATAACATTAATATTTTTTGTATTAATCGATAAAAAAAAAGAATTAAAGCTAAAAAATGTATTTTTCACAGTATTATTCATACTAATGATATAATTTAGGTTGAAGGGAGATATATAACGGTAGTAGTAGCAGTTTAATGTTGTTAAAATCCAAGAAAACTGGTATAGGAGACACGGGACCGACAGGACATTTTTTATGGTTTTTTATTCTTGGATACAATTAGAAATAATCAAGATTAATCAAAATTAGGAAGGTTCTTCACGTTGAGCTCCTAGTATGATAATTTTTTGTATTACCTATCTCTTCATTATCATTGATTGTAGAGCTTGGACACATAGATAATCCATAGATCGTTGATTTTTTTAATTGTGGTAACAAAGAACTGGATTCTTTGTTCTTACTTGCGGTAAGGACAAAGTTATCGTTCTCATGTAAAACCAGTCTCTGGTAGGGACATTTTTAGTACTTTAAGATCTCATAGTAAGAATTTGATCTTTGTTTAGTTTAAAGCGATTTAATGTGTCAGACAAGACACATATAGACACATATCAGACATCATTTTTTCATTTAATGTGTCACATTTAACGTAACAGCCATACTTGATAAATAAACATTCGTTTTTTTGAAATTTCAATTATATGTAGTTGAATTTTCAACTACATAGTTGAAATTTCAATTACACGTGTAGCTGACTTTTCATTAACAAGTAGTTGGAACTTCAACAACCGTAATTGAGGTGACGGATGCAATAACTCGACAAGCGCTCGAAACCGCGTAGATAGTTCAGCCGGGAACACTTATCGATAAAAAAAGTGGTTGAAACGTAAAATAAAATATACATTCGTATTCAGCTTGACGTGGCCGAAAAATTTTTCTAATGAAACTTTTTGATTCGATAATTATTACTTAAGATAAAGAACGCAAACTTAGAAAATTTTCCGATCAAAAATCGATGTTTTGTAAAACACAATTCGCGATTATTCGGCAGTTTGTTGATAAAAATGCTTGAAATTTGTATGGTGTATTGCCAATATATAATCAATGACTTTAATCAAAGCGCTTTGTTTAAAAGCTAATATGTTTTTATTGTTTAATAACAAATTGATTCCGAACAAAAACCACGTTTTGCCAACTTCAACCAGTGACACGGTTTCGATCGCTTTTCGAGTTCTTGCCTTCGTCATCTCAATTGTATAAAACTTCAACCCGATGTGGTTGGAAATTCAACCAAATATTTCTGACAGTGTAATGATGGCTGATGGAATACTGATTTAAGTCATATCTGTTTTATAATTAAGTTTATAGATCCATAGGTTTCATGCAATAAATTATTTATTACCTCTATAAGAATTTTTCTAAAGGTTTCAAAATGTACATTACACAGTCCAATACTTCCCGTTATGTTATATTCTATTCTTGATTCTAACTTATTGTTAGATATAAATTCTGGAAATTAGTACACCCATAGGAGATTGAGTTTTTATTTAATTCAAATAAGTTGAGATATTCCAAAAAGATTTCTTTCTTCATATTTATACTTTTTTCTTTTATTATAGGTACTTGGATAGGTACGAAAAAGTACACTTCTTAGGTGAGGATGGCCAACAAGCGGATGATGATGATGAGGATTCGAGGCACCGAAAATGGTCCGCCAGATCGCTGCATTCTGTTCCTCTAACATACAACCACCATCAACATAATGTGAATGGTAAGATAAAGTGTGATATATTTTTCTTTTAAATATACTTTTTCTTTATCCAATGTGGACCAAAAAGTTCGCCCTTTCTTAAATTATTCTCCAAGGTATGAAAATTGCAAAGATATTTCTTTTAAACTTTTAAATATAATATAATTGAAGGGTCCGCGGTCTAAACCCGTTAACAGCTTATGGCTTCTTACGGGAAATCCGTGATTTTTCTCTGCGATGCGTCTCATTTACTAACGCTCAGCAAATTTTTGCAATAAAATATTAAAAATTTTTGCAAGCACATCTATGTTTAACTTGCGGTTTTAAACCCTTTGACATATAGATTTTACCCGCAGCTTGAAAAACAACGCAGAAATATGCGTGCCGGCGAAAAACAATAGAAAACCAGCGGTAGAACACTGCAGATAACATGTTTAGACCGCTGGACCCCTAGTAGATAACATATGAATGGCTTTTTATTGTGATATATCGTTATATTTTGATCTAAATGTTATAAAACTAACGTGTATTATTTTCTCTAGTAAATGAAAAAAAAAACATTTTACAATTTAAAAAAATATTGAAAATTGCAAAAATAACAACGATTTTCCTTCGCGGCGTAAAATTTCTTAAATGTAGGTTAACATGTTTAAACCGCGGACCCTTCAATTACATTTAAATATATTAAAGGTAAAAAGAAAATACCTGAGAAACGCACAATACCACTTCGGAGTCTGTCAAGTTAAAGCGTGGGTGGCTTTACTCGCAGTCGGTAAGGTGTATCGACATGATTTTGGTGTCAAAATATTAAGAAGAGCTCCCTCTTTCATGC
>NC_046661.1:30861171-30875033 GCF_010883055.1 Belonocnema kinseyi | reverse complement strand
AGGGAGCTCTTCTTAATATTTTGACACCAAAATCATGTCGATACACCTTACCGACTGCGAGTAAAGCCACCCACGCTTTAACTTGACAGACTGTATATCTTGTATTGGTTGATGATTCATACACACGGAGGACAAGTGACATTCCTGCATGTTTGAAAGCATTTTCGCCTGATTAGCATAAAATTAACAGCTTGCTTGCAATGCAACTGTACTCACGATCTTACATGCAACTGAGAAATATCGTATTTATTGCATCAAATTAAAAGATGTCAATTAAAATCAATCACAGTAAATATGTTCTTTCGGCGAGAATTTTAATGCTACTTTGTATTCAATAAAGAACATTTTAAAAATTAAAATCTTGCGTATATCTGCCTGCTTGTTTCTGTTATTGTAAAATTGGATGTCCTTTTTAATCAATTTCAGGCGTGTTTTATCAGAAAATGTCTCCATTTTTATTGTTATGGTCACTAAAGTAGAATTGTGCCGTGTCAGACCCGGGAGAGTGGGTTGCTTGCCACCTCAAATCTGTTGAAAAATAGTGAAAAAATATGTAAATTTCTTTGAGCTGAATTTTCGTTGTTGTCAATATCAGTATGCAATTGGCAGTAAGATCGGTCGGCGGAGAAACCGTATTTGCGTAGGTAAGGGCCGCTAATATACAACGTAGACAATTTTTTACTAATATTTCACACGCCCTCCCCCTTTTGGAAAAGTTTGGACTTTTGATGACCCCCCTGTTTCTTCTGCCCACGTTGGCTTACTTCATATTTTATGAAAATATGGACAATCTTGGTATTCAAAAGCTACGAGACCAAAAGAACTTATTTGTGAATTGGCTGAAATTCAGTTTTTCCGAGGGTTTGGCAGTTCGATCTACTCATATCTACAAGTAAGTACTAAGTACGCCTACCTCTGACTTCAAAATTCATTAATGACTTCAGAAGATTTAACTGACTTTAAAAGCTTTCAAGAGAATTTCAGTGATTTTTAAGTGACTTGACGTGTCTTACATAAAGTGATTTTCTGTGAATTCATATGACTTCATGAGAATTCAAATTACTTCATTTTCAAATTTAGGGGATTTCAAAGATGATTTAAAGAGACTTCACTTACTTCTGAAGATTTGAAAAGACTTTAGAAAATTTTCGGAACGTTCAGTGACTTTAGGATATTTTATTTTCACGAAACTGATTACTTTTACGAAGTGTATATTTGTCTAACTGCTCACTAGGGTAAATCGAAAAAAAAAATGATCCCAGAAAATTTTCTTTTTGTGGTTTTTATAACCTGTATAAAATTTAAAATAGATCAGTTAATATCATGAGGTTCCGTGGAGCAAAAGTAAGTTTAAACTATGTGTAATTCTCAGAGTTTTACAAAGACTGCTAAAATTAACCTATTTTGTATACTGAACAATATACTCAATTCAAAAAATCTGCCCGCTTGCGGGCATATTCTCATCGCGCTCTGGGCGCGTGGCTCGCAAATTTGAGCGCGCTTAGGGCGCGCGACGGTTAAATATCACGCTTCGCGCTCGATGATGGGTTACCTCGCGCTTCGCGCTCGGATATTTATTCTTTGCATTTGAAATGCTTGAATTACACTTTATCAAAAAGATCTCTTTTAGATGGCAGTATTTTTATGCGTCTTCATATTCTGAATTGTCGACTTAATTAAGTATAGTCAATGATTAAGTTTCTCAAAGCTCTGTAGGCTTTGAGGTACACATTCTCATTGTGACACTCGCGCTGCGCTCTCGATTTTCTCGTAACTTTCGTCGCTTTTTCACACATTTTTATTTTATTTTTTTATTTGCAATGTTATTTTTTATGAATAAAACAAAAAGTACGCGTCCTATCCAGAAGTGATTCTTAACGAAATTGAAGATATTTTTTGGGATAACAATTTTTTTTAATTCATCTTTTTTCGCGTCCTACATAGTGTGACCACACAAATTTAAGAAAATCCAAAAATTTGTTATGATAATCTTGTAGGCCTTTCAAAATTAAATGTTTTTCTTCTTTCGACTTTTTTCATATCGTGCGTTTTTTGGCTTAAAATTTTGATTTTCGGGTGATTAAAAAAATTTTGAAAATGCTATTACTCTGAGAATTTTCTCTTTATCGAAAAAAGTCATGGGGATAAATTGTTGGTTATTTTTAATACTATAAATATCCGTACATACAATTTTCCAATTCAGAAAAAAGTGGTCTCAAAAATGTTCAAACTGCTCTTACTTTTTGAATTTTTATCAAAAATGGCTGGTTAAGGAACTCGTCCTTTCTTTTAGGAGCTAAAAAAAGTGTGTCGAAGATGGATTCGAACCGTTCATTTTTTCGGGAGTTATCGTATTTACGGACAGACGGACAGACAGACGCCATCGTAATAACTTAATTTTCGGATTCAGGGGGTCTCGAAACGTGGAGATCCCTTGAAAAACTGTGATGTCCAATTTCCGGCAATTCTAATACTTTCTCAATCATAGGTGATGAGAATGTAAAAAATGTTGTAGAATTTCAATATTTTCAGTTTTTCTAGGACAAAATCTAATTTTTGTAAACCTAAAAAAACTAAAATAATTTTTAAAAGCTTTTCAAGTTATCGTACAGTTAGTTTACCACACCTACCTCGAAAGTGAAGACTCCTATGCCTCTAAAAATGATATGCAAAGCAATAATTCCATCCAGCAATCTGTGTGAGAATACTATTGACGCATGCGCACTTTGAAACACCAACTTTGCGAATCGACGCAATGAATTCAGATGTGAAGTTTAGAGATAAGTAACTTTGCACATCATGAAAAAAATATTCTCAAGAATTCTTTAAAAATCTTATACACAAATTTGATGAAAGCTGCTGAACGTGAGCGGAAGTTATGTGAAAAAGTTTAAAGAAGCGCTCAATATTTTTTTCGAAGGGTTGTTGCGAAATATTTCGTTTGAAAGACTTGCGCACGGATAAAATTGTTACTCGTGTGATTGCAGCATTTGGCTTCAGCTTTTCTTTGACTTGCGCTTCGTGCCTCAGACTCGTACTGCAAGTTTTACACTCGTGGATAATCGCCTACTTTGCATACTTGTTTCACAAATAGGTATTTGCGCATCTCGAAGCATTATCGCACTCAATATTTTCCTTAAAAAATTGAAAAGATTGTATCAATTAAAATTGCAAGATCCTGAATTAAATGGAAATTAAAAAATTCTTAATTCTCAGAGTTTTGAAAAAAGAGTAATATTAAGTTTTTCTTAAATCTAGAATTCGTTAAGCTTAGATTTTTTTAAATCTTGCAAAACTGAAATATTTTTAATTTTTATAAGACAAAATCTAATTTTTATGAATCACAAAAAAACTGAAATAATTTTTTAAAGCTTTGCAAATTATCTTACTATTTTTTGAGCCTGTAGAGTCACTTTCGGGATAAAGTTTCTACATACTTAGATGATTTTTAGAATAGCTTGCAAAGTGTTAAAAAATTATCAAATTTTTTGATAATGAGTTTGTTTGTCAAAATGAGATTTTGTCCTAAAAAAATAGAAAATATTGAAAACTTATAACATTTCTGAAAACTGGGCTTAGTATGTAGTATACAATGAAAGTAATATCAGAGATTTTTGAAAAACCCTTGATTTGGGGGTTTTGAAAAGGGGATTTCTAGCCAAGTTTATGAAAAATAATCGACTATCTATCCCGACTTTTGGGACGACGAGTGACATCGATTTTTTAAACTAATTTTTTTTCCGCGAAACCTCAGGATATTGATAGATCTGCTTTAAATTTGAACCGGGTCACAATGACTTCCAAAAGGCTCTTATGAATTCAATTTGTTTTGCGCAAATTCAAGCGACTTCAATTGAATTCATGTGACTACGGATATTTCAGGAGATTTCAAATATCTTAGGAGACCTCAGGATACACGTGGGTAAAGCTGGCATTACCACTTTGTTCAAACAGCGTCAGACCTATGCCATAATTCTGCCGTCCTGATGAAGAAACACTCATCTGCATTTTAGACGATCCGAGATATTCAATAAAACGCGTTTGCATCTGTACCTTTTAACGTATGAGATTTTTTGAAAAGAAAAGTACTGTTCTTGCGTAAATCGGACATGCTCTATTCATTAAAACAAAAACAAAAATGGCGAATTCCAATTATTTATATGCAAAACTGTAGATAGGCTAAATATTAATGCAGAAATTCGCCGATAATCCTGCTTTCGGTAGATAGGCCTAAGCCTATCTACCGAAAGCAGGAATCCGCCTTGAAGAACCTTCGAGTTTCCTGCTGAAAAAACTTAACAACTACAAATTTTCCAAAAATTAATTCAAAAATAAAATTAAGTAGCAATTATTAATTTATTATTAAATGAACAAATCAGTAATTAATTAAAAAATAAAATTAAGTTGTAATTATTAATTTATTATTAAATTAATGAATCAGTACAAACAAATCAGTGTAGAACTAACATTTAAAAAATGTGCGCGATTATTGTAAATTATTTTTAAAAATTATTTTTAAAAAATAACAATTTTTCAAATATCACCAAATGGTTAAGATAGTCTCTAAAATGATAATAATGTATTAATTATATTTCTATAATTATTTCAGATTATTAATAATAATTTTATTATAAATAATTTAAATAGAATTATTTTTACTTGACAAATAAAAAATGCAGATAAGCTATTGAAAATAAGGATCGGTGGCTCAAAATTACCCTCGAATCCTGGTGAAGAAACTTATCATGTACTTGAGCTATTCGATTTCAGGAAATCGGACTGCAGGAAGACCGAAGATCCTGGTAAAAAAAACACATCTGCGCAGGTGTGTTTTTTTCATCAGGAACTCAGGGCTCAGCACTATGTCAAATCCTGGAAATCGTGTAGATACGCTAGAATTTCTGCAGATGTGTGTTTCTTCAGCAGGAATTCTCGAAAATCTCTGTAGATAGGCTAATTGAGACCTAATTATCTCGAGATTTAATTACAATTTTTAATAATGATTAGCATAGTTAAATTCGTCTTTTCATTACGAATCCAACCATATAAAAAACTCATTTTTGATAAAAATGCAGATGAGTGTTTCTTCATCAGGACGGCAGAATTAAGGTCTCATTTAATGCTCATTTAATAACCAAAAGCCAAATTTGGGGCTTTGCATTTTTTCAAATAAACGCATTGAGGTCTCATTTAAGGCTCTTGCGTGACCCCCGGCGCAATTTTTCTATAAAAAAAACTATCACAAAAAAACTAACCTAAAAAATAAACATGCATTTAGAGTAAATTATACTTATAATATAGTATAGTATAATATACTAATTCAACTATAAAATGTCTAAAAAAGATTTTTGGTAATAATTATAATAATTCTCATTTTAGTGATTTATATTCAGATCATCAAATATACAATATTAATATATACTTATATTATAGTGCTCTTAATAGCTTTTTTGTGTAACGGTTAGTTTTTTATATTAAGGGCTGGTTTGGGAAATTTTATTTTGAGAACGTTGAAGAGCCTAAATGAGCCATCAATTCTGATGTACTCTCTTTTATAATTAGTATATATTTATTTTTCAGGGTACTTTTTTGTGATAGGGGTTGTTTTTTAAAAATTGCGCCGGGGATCATACAAGAGGTTTAAATGAGCCCTTAATTATAGCATGGGTCTGACGTTGTTTTGAGAATGTGGTACTTCCAGCTTTGCCCACCTTCAGGATACTTCATTACAAGCGTATAAATAAATCTGCAGATTCAAGAGAACGTGAGTCCACGTGGACTTCGACTAGATCCCCTGGGCACCCTCGTGGACAATGGTGGACTTTTTCTATGCCCCCGCCCCTCGACTGTTTTCGTGGTTTATTGATAGCCCCTAATTTTAAAGCACGGATCCTACCATGATTTTATTTTTGAAGTCAGAGACCTAAAGTCACAAAATCATGTGCGTTGTGATTTATTTTTAACGTCGCGGACATAAAAAATTACGAAGTCCGATAATTCATATCTTGAATTCTGTGTCCTTATTTCACGCAAAAATTGTAGCTCTTAAATCACGCGCTTCCGTGAACTCACATCTCGTGATTTTTCTCCGTGTTCGGTTTAAGTTTTCGGTTCGTTATGTCAGATAATAGCTATATATTATGAATTTTTATTTCGTGATTAATAATCTTAACTATTTTCACTCGATTTTCTCTAAAAAAAGAAATGATTAACGCTGAGTTTCGTTACGTTATAAACAACCTGAAATATATCATGGACTTTTTCTGATTCAATTTAATCGAGTCATAACCAAAAGACTTTCGTTCCGTTCGGGTCCCTGAAAAAGGTTCGAGAATTCAAATTTTGAAATTGAAATCCTTAAAGCTAAACAATTTTCTATTTTAAGTATTCGAAACTAATCTTGAAATTATAACATTCAAAATATTGAAATTTAAGATTGAAAACTTCAAAAATAAATGATTATAAATTGTAAGCTCTGTAAATTAAATAAGTTTAATTTAAAACTCATCAAGATTAGATAATCAGGATACCAGAACAAAAAATTGTAGAACTTCAAAGCAGTGGTCATTAAAATTGAAAAAATTTTTCGTCAATCATGGAATACGCAAAAAATTAATCTAAAATTTTTAATTTCAATAACTTTTGATTGTTATTTAATGTGACTTTTCCCTTATTTTCTAGTTTTTCCTGATCTGTGACAATCTGCACCGTTAAAAATATTTATAAAATGAATATACTTTTAATATACGAATCACGAATGTATTATATATGAATTTAATATCCGCTGTAATTTAATGTGAAATATTTTTCGAAGTGCATATATTGAATATAATATTCAGTTATAGGAGTGGGGGAGGGTGGGTTTACAAGGTCAAAACAATGAAAGTGGAGGAAAACAAATGAGAACATTATTCACATCAAGGAGATTCGCGACATCTTCATCACATCTACACGGAAAAAATTTATACGTAAAAAAGTCACGAACTAGTAGCTAGGTCTCGGATATGAGAAAAATTCATTGGACATTGATGTAATTTCGTAAATAATCTGCAAATTTTGAGAAAGAATTGACGAACTCGATATGACAAGTCTAAAACCGCTCATCACTTTTTTTCCCGTGAATAATTACAAAAATATTATGACTTACTGGGAAAAGTTTCACAGAGCACTCACGAGCTTGCCCGACAAATTTGGGAACTAGGACGTAGGTTCGTCTTTACGTGACCCTCCGCGCTCACTCTCGCCCACCCGCTCGGTGCGTATGTGTACGCGTATGTGTGATTTGAATTCGTCGGATGAGTGGTTAGATTTTCTATTATACCTACATTGTTCAGCCTCGGTGGCTGCGGGTGTGTACGCACTCATGGTTTATGTGTAGAAACTGTCGAGTTTGATGTTTCCAGAATTTATAAACACTAAAAGTTCATTCGCGCGCGGCCCACTGATTTACTTGGTATTATTTTATTTGTAAATGAAGTTTAATATGATAGCGTGATATTCATTTTTGCTTTAATAACTTTTATTTAAATAGAAAGTAGAAATAGAAAATAGAAAAGAGTCACCCGATAGACATTATTAGTTGACTTCGTAAAAAAATTAACTCGCAGAACAAAGGTTAAACTCTTATTTTTAAATTGAAATACTTTAAATAAATAATAGTTCTTGTAAATTTACAAAGCAAAATAGAAAAGAGTCATCCGATAGGCATTCTTAGTTGACTCCGTCAAAAAATTGACTCGTATCATAACGGTTAACCTTTTAGTTTTTAAATTGAAATTCTTTAAATACTCAATAGTTCTTGTAACTTTGCAAAGCAACACAGAAAAGAGTGATCGGATAGACATTCTTAGTTGATTTCGAAAACAAATTGACTCGTAGGATAAAGGCCAAACTTCTAATTTTTGAACTAAAATTGTTTAAATAATTAACAGTTCTTGTAAATTTGAAAGCAGCATAAAAGAGTCATTGTATAATAATTCTTCCTTGACTTCGTAATAAAAGTAACTCGTAGAAAAAAGGTTAAACTGTTCTTTTTAAATTGAAATTAATTAAATGAATAATAGTACTTGTAAATTTGCAAAGCAACATAGAAAAGAGTCATCCGTTAGACACTCTTATTTAACTCCGTAAAAAAATTGACTTGTAGAAAAAAGGCCAAACTCTGAAGTTTTTAATGGAAATTCTTCAAATACTCAATAGTTCTTGTAAATTTGCAAAGCAACATAGAAAAGAGTCATCGTATAGACATTCTTAGTTGATTTCGAAAACAAATTCACTCGTAGGATAAAGGCCCAACTTTTAATTGTTCAATTAAAATTGTTGAAATAATTAATAGTTCTTATAAATTTGAAAAGCAGCATAAAAAAGAGTCATTGTATAGGCATTTTTAGTTAACTTCGTAAACAAGTTTACTTGTACAAAGAGACAAACTCTTAATTTTGTAATTAAAATTGTTTCAATCATTATTAGTTCTTGTAGGTTTACAAAGCAACATAGAAAAGAGTCATCGGATAGACATTCTTAATCTTAATTTTTAAAATAAAATTGTTTAAATCATTAATATTTCTTGTAAATTCAGAAAGCAACATGATACATTTAATGTATACTTTAAAAAATAGCCATTTATGAAAATTATTTAAATAATTACAATGTTTGTAGATTAAATAAATGTTTAAAAAAACATATAAAAGCTCCACTCGAATTCGGCACGATTGCTAGGAATGTTTACATCCATTATGTAAACAGATCCCTCGAATGTGCCTTGATGTCTTAGAGCCAGCGTTGAATGAAATGCAATTCGAAATTGTAGAATTCAAACTCCAGACTCGACTTGTATTCCGCCGCCAAACGGAGCACATCAGGGCTAGAGCGCACTTCGGTGGAAATGCCTTGGTTTCATAATACGCAGCTCTGTTCTTAACCTGAAAATGATTCTATATCGCATTTCGGTGCGCATGCATTGCCTTCATAATAGATTCCGCTGATCTCGATTCTGATTCTGATCTCAATTCTAAAGAATAGGCGGCGCGTTTAAATCCAACCAATAGGTGAAGAGATAATGTGGCTTCAGACTTCGAGATTATATCGCAACCTCTTTTTTATGATAGAATAGGATAAATAAAATCGCACAAATAAAATTTTTCATTTTTATATTTAAGTATACAATTTTCAGGAACTATTCGTAGGAAATTCGAACTGTTCGTAAAAAAGTTCTAAATTTATCCATACATTTTTCATAGAAATAAGGATGTGTGACGGTCTAGTGAATTACACTTCTTTTATACTTGATATAAGAATACTTTTTGTTTTTTGACCGAAAGATACAGAATGACCTGTCCGTAGACAGGACGCAAGGACTACTGAGGCCCCGAGGGCCTTGTGTAGGCGTCGTAGGCGAAGTACCCTTAGCTAGAATCAACGAGAGGGAAGAGTAGTAAAGTAGAAGTTTTACAGATGTAATGTTTGATTTTTTTATCCCGTATCCGAGACCTAGTTACAAGTCGGAGACGTCCATTCCGTAGTGGCTGATATTAGGACACACTTATACTCCTACTGAAGAACGGCGACTTGTCCAGCGCAGATAACTGAAGGCGAATAACTTGTAGGCACATGCCTTATACGATCTTTACAGCTATCCCAAACGATATTATTGTTCGAAGAATTGGGTCTGCGGAGAGAGATACCTGATAAAAAATGTAAGAGGCTGCCGAGAGAACCTGCTAATTGACAGGTGTGTCTGTAAAAAGACAGCATTCTACCAACGCTACCTGTCGGTGGCTTGGATTGACTACCGGAAAGCTTTTGATTCAACATCTCGTAGAGTTATTATCTGTCTGTTGGAAATCTTGCAGGTTCAACAACACATAGTGAGATACATAAAGAAATTTAAGAGGCGTATTCAATAACTACCTTAGCGCTCGAACATGCGAAAAATTATTGTCCGCGGAGCAAATTTGGAAAATTATTCAGATTCGAGTGTCGTTAGTCAATACTTGTCGAGAATTTCATGGCGCACCTTTTTTGTATGACAACCAAATTCGAAGGTTGTTTAGTTTTTCAGTTATTTAAATAAAACGGAATTTTACAACGAAACATAAATCAATACTTTCTTGGGTTGAACTCGCCAGATCTTTGCCTGGAATTAATATTTTTTCTTGAAAATTGTATATAACGTTCTTCAACATATTCTACAACATATTTTTGAGCATATTCTACGACTGTGCTTAGAAAGTTTAAAAAACATTTCAGGGCCGTCTAATGAATTTAAAAAATACTTTCTTCGAAATCTTGGATGCATATATACAAACGAGAAAGTTGTGTGAGGAAGTTTGTAATGTTGACAACTTCCAGTAATAAAAATCTTCCTCAGGGATCAAAGAAGTTTTTCCAAAAAGTTTTAGATCTTTTGTCATAAGGGAAAAAAGTGAGGATGATGTGAAAATTTTGTGCGGCGTGATGCGCTCGACTCGGATCTTGAGAACATAGCGTGACGGGTTGGCGTACGTTGGCGTACGATCCGAGTCGAGCGCATCACACCATACATAATTTTCACATCATCCTCACTTTCTTCCCCTGGTGACAAAAGATCTAAAACTTTTTGGAAAAACTTCTTTGATCCCTAAGGAAGATTTTTATTACTGGAAGTTGTCCACATTCCAAACTTCCTCACACAACTTTCTCGTTTGTACACATGCATCCAAGATTTCGAAGAAAGTATTTTTTAAATTCACTAAACGGCCCTGAAATGTTTTTTAAACTTCGTAAACACAGTCGTAGAATATGCTCAAGAATATGTTGTAGAATATGTTGAAAAACGTTACATAAAATTTTCAAAAAAGAATATTCAATCCAGGCAAAGATCTGGCGAGTTCAACCCAAAAAAGTATTGATTTTTGTTTCGTTGGAAAATTCCGTTTTCTTTAAATAACTAAAAAACTAAACAACCTTCGAATTTGGCTGTCATACAAAAAGATGCGCTAAGGTGGTTATTGCATCCGACCCTTCAATTGATGGCTCCTTTGAAAAACTAGATTCACTATGTCTCTAAAAATTATCGTGCGACAACAAACAGCGTTTCCTACTGTCTTTCAAGGTCACACTATGAGCCTTCTACTCTTTTGCATCACACTTCTGCTACGATCTCTCGCACTGTGCAATTCTCCTGGGTACCTCTGCAGCGACAAAATAATCGCAAGCAGAAGAGCACTCATGTAATTTATATGGATGACCTGAAGATCTATGCTTCTAGTTTAAAGCTACTTTAGATGCTTGAAATATCGTCAATGGGTATATTGGATTTATTGGTATGGACTTTGGGTTTGAAAAGTGCGCCAGGCTTCATCTGAAGCAAGGACAAATCACTGGCGTAACCGGAGATCCTTGAGCTTATAGATATGGGTGTTATAAGATATATTGACACTGCAAAGCCCTATACATACCTAGTCGTGCCTGAGAGCCGCCTTTAGGACATAACATCTGTGAAGGCGTCTCCTCGAATCAGATATAAGCGTCTTCTTCGACAGATTTGGACTTCCGACCTGTCGACGTTGAACAAGGTATCTGCGACTAAAATGCTTGCCGTCCCGGTTCTATTCTACTCGTTATTGGTAGTTCCATGGGTCTTACGGCCCTTGATATCGCCTCGCCAAGATCATGCATATGCAGAAGAGTTCGCATATCAATTCGTCCATTCGGCTATTACAGACCCCACGCCGTCACGGCGCAAAGTGGGAGGAAAATGGGTTATCGGGTTCAAAAATCTTCCTACATAGCATTTCGCAATCAAATAAGATCAACCGAAACTTACTGCATAAGAGAGGTATTAATCGTGAAATGAATTCACTATTCGATGAACATAACCTAAAAAGTTTGTGTGTCTATATGTAAACTTAAAATTACAGGTTTTCCAGTCCTGGCTCAAAACATATTTCGATTGTGAGCTTTTGATTAGATACATACTTTCTGGCGTTTTAGGTTATGTTCATCGAATAATAGGGGAATAGGTCCAATGAACTGGACGTACATGAATCCCCAAATTCATAATTGGTGATTAACGATTTTATGGATATACAGCATGTTTTGCGTGCATTTTCATACTTTAAACATGCAAGTATGGAAATGATAATTTCTTAGTAACTCAAATCACTAGAGATTTTGCATTCAACTGTGCTACGGTATGAAATCAATTTCAAATAAATAGATGAAGCGTGCATAGCAATAATATGTCTTTGAATTAATTTTTAGGGATGTTTTAACTTCCCTTAAAAATTGAAACCAGGAAAATGGTCTTCCTTAAGGAGAAAAAAAAACACAAGATATGTTCTGATTGAAATATGAGCGTAGGAAATTACTTAATAATGAGTACAAGAAACGTTTACTTACTAAGATATATCTCTGAATTTTCTTCAAGGTTTGTTTATTACTAAATAATAATAACTAACAATAACTAAAGTCACGCAAGGTTTTCTGATTAATCTACGAGGATATTAAATCGTGTTTAACGGAGGAAGGAAGTTGTAGGCTGTAAACGACTGGAATATTATTTTGAATTTTTGTAAAGGATTGCCTAATCATTTCTTAATTAGAGAAATTAACATTTCGTAAGAGATAAATCACCAAAGATTTTTTGTATTATTAGTTAGGCCTAAAAAATCACTTTTAAACATACACAGGAAGCGTTTCTTTGCAAAAGTAGCGTTTGAATCTTTTACTTTGATCTTTTACATCTTTTAAATATTGAAGGAAAGAAATAATTATTTCTAGGTAAGTGCAGTCACGAGAGATTTTTGTTATTGTACTATTAGGAAATGCAATCACTTAAAAACACGAAACGGATCCACACCGTGCTTTAAAAGAATAAGAATATTGTTTTTGTGACCGTTAAGTACTGAAACAGGGAAATGGTTACTTATTAATAGCTTGAATTTGAAATCTCATAGTACCTTTATATAAAATGAGAATCAGGATAATTTTTCGTGTCTTTTCGTAATAAAATCAAAACTTAAAATTAAAAATAGTATTGAAGCGATAGAACATTAGGGTAAGTAATCAGCAAATAAAGAAGTATGTACATATGCACGCTTCCTCTATACATTTGCAATTGCTTTCATACAGTAGCAGTTAAATAAAAAATCTCTAGTGATTTTAGTTACTAAAAAATGATGACTTACATACTTGGATGTTTGGGGATGAAAACAGCCTCAAAACATGCTGTATACCCAAAAATCGTTAATTTTTCTAATTTTAGTGGGTATGAATCTTTTTTTTTCGATAAGTCTGGTCGTCAAAATGTGAAACTTTTAGCCATATCTGTCAAAGAGGTTTTCAGAAAAAAACCATTTCACTAAAGTAAGAATTTTTCTTAGAACTGTGTAAAAAAAATTCGATCCGATTTCGAACCGACATTTAACGCACTTCGAATGCAGGAAACCCGAATTCAAAATGTGCTACGGTCTAATCGTTTTGTTCAAATCGATCGACCGACCGATCAAATTTCGAAAAACTGACATTCGAACCGTGCCACGTTTTGTTCGATTTTTTGTTATTCGATCGGCCCGTCGCTTGAATGTCGAAAACCGAATAAGTTGTAATGGTATATAATTAAAATTTTCATGGATTATATCCAATAATATTTTTGTACAATATTATACAAAAAAATGTGAAACCGATTTCAACTTACAGTCAAACCTCGTTTATTGCATCTTCTTCAAAACGTGTACATCTCGATTATTGCATCTAGAGAATAGACCCCATCACTTTACCTGCTACAGTCTGTCAAGTTAAAGCGTGGGTGGCTTTACTCGCAGTCGGTAAGGTGTATCGACATGATTTTGGTGTCAAAATATTAAGAAGAGCTCCCTCTT
>NC_046661.1:30859946-30861071 GCF_010883055.1 Belonocnema kinseyi | reverse complement strand
GGAGCTCTTCTTAATATTTTGACACCAAAATCATGTCGATACACCTTACCGACTGCGAGTAAAGCCACCCACGCTTTAACTTGACAGACTGTATATGTATAAAGTGGCCTCACAATACATTCCCGCTTTCGCTGTCATTGGCTATACGCAACATGTGACAATCAGTGGTGGAAGTTGGGGAAGTTGCGATAAACGAGTATCTTGTCTTGCAATAAACGAGACTTGTAATAAACGAGAGTTGCGATAAACTAGGTTTGACTGTATGTTTACCTCTTTTAACTAAAAGTTATTTGCAGATGTCTTTTTGTTTTTGATTACAGTTTTTGGGCTTTCTACAAACTATTTAAGACCAAATTTACAATAATCTATCAGGTCATTTTTGAGAAAAGTCATAATTTATAATAATATTTTTTATTCATTTCTTAATATCATTTATATATTAAAAATTTGAAAAATATTTTTTTATTAGTCGCTTACAAAGTCGAACTCGTTAGATGGGTCTTACCATTCATATCTTTAGGTATTTTTGCAGTTAAATTTAATTTTTAAATGATCATTAATAAGAGAACATGATGTAAAAAGTATCAAATATATCATGACATTTTAAACCTATATATAATAAGAATATGCATTGTAAAGCTCAATATTGGCATTGATAATTTCGACATTATGAACTACTGGTTCGAAAATAATAATTAAAGTTGAAGATTTTTTCATTTAAAGTACTAAAAACTAAACGACAACTATACATTTTTTCGAATTGCAAAGTTATTCAATTAAAGAAAAATTATGTTTCCTGATTCTTCAACCTGTTTTCACATTTTAATTTTTGATTAATTTATTTATGGGAACTAGCGAGTTGTTTCGGTTTATTGTTGGATTATGGGACATGGGCAAATTTAGAATTTTCAAAAAATTGAACTCATGTTCCAGGGTTCCATCGAAACGTGCCAAGTTTTTTAGGGATTTAACCCTCCGCCGTCCACGTTATTTTTACTACCTCCGACGTCCATGTGGGCCCAAAGCAGTTTTAAAGTGGTGTTCACTTGTAGCAGAAAAGCGCGACACTTACGCGGCTTAGTCCATTCTGGCCTCATATGAGGCAATTTGGGAGGGGGGGGGGGG
>NC_046661.1:30853977-30859936 GCF_010883055.1 Belonocnema kinseyi | reverse complement strand
CGCGTCCACTTGTTTCTTCTCGATAAAATTCGACCGCGAAAAATCGCCTGGGTCACGTATGACCCACGTGGACGGCGGAAAAAATAAAAAAAACTACATTTTCATGTATTATTGTTACTTTTTAGCAATTCCCGTTGTATTTTTCATACAGATAATTACTAATGGACATTTTGAATATTTACCATGACTTGTTAAACAGTTTTCAATTTTTTTGAACAAATTAATTGTCTAAACAATTATTTATTCCCAAAACGTGTAAAAAGATAATCGTGTTTTCTCATTGAAATGTAATTTTTTGTCATTGTTTCGAGTAGTTCATTTTTCTAAAAACTTTATGTAATAGGGTTGTTTCGCGATTTTAGATCAAATAATTTTTTATTGCATGATTTTAATCCGAACCGAAGGTGCGTTCTAATTTTTGTTCTGTTGAGTCGTTCCACAGAAAAAAGTTATTAAAAAATGAAGACGGTAAAGCACTTATTCAAATTGGTGTGACGTGGGTGTGACTGACTCAGAGGTTCTCATAAGTATCTATCAATGTGTCAATGTGGCTTTAATGAAGCGAGGTGTATACACCGTCGGTAGCGGTGAAAAAATTGTTGGTTCGTGGACTTCATGGAAATCAAGAAATCCCTGCAATTCAAAGAATTCAGGAATTTATAGAATTCATGGTATTCATGGAATGCAAATTTCTCTAACTTTTCTTTAACATCTCATGGGGAGGGCGGCTGGAAGGCACCCCTCTGACTGTCCACAGAAATGATGGCCAAAACCCTACCTCTTTCAAACCTCTCGTAGGGGGGCACCCCTGTGACTGTTTACAGAAATAATTTTGGTTGAATACCGACCCCTTTCCAACGTCTCGTGGGGCGGGCACTCTGTGACTACTTACAAAAACAATTTTGGTGAAACCCTTACCTCTTTCTAACCACTTTATACTCCATCTATTGGCATATATTGATTTTCGTTTTGCTTTTTTGTGTTAAAGTTGGGTTTTATTCTGTATTAAAATTAAATTCTCATTATTGTACAAATGGCTCTTTTCAACGGCGTAGCCGAATTTTTTCGAAAGAGGCTCCGGGTTTATGTTTAGGAAAAGAGTGGAAGACAAGGGAATTGGATAATAAAAATACTTAATTTCAGTGGGGAGGGGGCTTGAATCCCTCAAACCCTCGCCCTGGCTACGCCACTGGCTCTTTTAATACTAACTAGAAACATTTTCTGTGTGACAAATAAGTGGCGTGGCACCGCCAGGCCTCCAATCGCCTGGCGGCGCCAAGCCTTGATCGACTATACCACTGTATCTGCCTGTACCGTTTTACAATGTTATTTGAAAACATATTTCTCTTATTTTAACTCTTTTTGCTCAATTACGTTACACAAAGTGATTTTCTCAAGTATTTGTTTGAAAAAAAACTTTTTCTTCTTGTGCAATTTTGTAGCACAATTTAATTATCTTATGTTTATGTTTAAAAATATATATAATTTCAAATATGGCAAAGAATTGTTTCTTTACAACGCCGCAGAGCCGGTGGCCGAAACTCTTGTTCTGAATTTCAACATCAGAAGTGAGGAAAGTCCTAACTCCACCTAGTTGTCTCACCAGAAAATGCTCGGAAACTTTGACAGAAATGTAGAAAATCAGCTCTTGTCGAAGAAGCTGATGTTTGCTTTCCTCAAATCCCCCGGATTGAAGTCGGCCAAGTGAGGGTTTCATTTTAGAGTGTCGCCACAATTCGAAACAAGACATTTCTGATCATCCAAATGCCCCCCTCACGCGGGAACGTCGTGTCTCTACAGCAGTGGTCGGCAAAGTTTTTGCTTCATTTTCAGGTATGGTCAGGCTCCACCCGACTTAATTTTTTCTACTACTTTTCGGTCTATTCATGTACATTAATGTGAGTGAGCTTACTCCAGAAAGGGTCTTTTGTCCCCAGGCATGTCAAAGTAAGGAAATTTTAAAACTTTTCATTTTTTAATTAGCGATTTGAAAATAGCATTATCAGCATCTACGAATTTTTCCGATTCCAATGATATACTACTTGTCTAAAAAAATTAAAAATTTGAAGGAGTTTATAATCAAGAAACATCAGATTGACAGTCAATTTAATACTAAATACTTCTCAAATTTTCAACCTTTATAGACAAATTACGTGTCTTCGGAATCGGAACAATACGTAGATGCCAAATATATTACTTTTAAGTCACTCACCGCAAAATTACGAATTTTTTAATCTCACATTTTTTCCCATTTTATAACAAAGGACAATTTTCACCTGGCAGGTTCGGCTTGTGACGACGAACATAAAAATGTCCAAGTAACAGGGCTGAGCATATTTCATTATTTCTTGAATGAAATAATACGAATAAGAAAATTTGTAATGGACAATTGTCAAATTCTACAACTCAAATTCGATTTGACTTATACTATAAAAATTCAATTTCAATTTAAATAGAATATGGGCGTATTAAAATAAAAATAAATTTTGTGATTAAAATTTGAAGGATAGATTTCAGTGACGAACATTTTTTAGCCCCAAGCAGATTTCGTTCTCTATTTATATTTACCAGACTATTATATGCGCGCGCTTACTTTTGTACTCATTTTTATAATTTACCCAATTTTCTAATAACAATTTTTTTTTTAATTTCCTGAGCACTTATATTCTTGTTGAAATTAAATTCTGAATGAATCAATTCAGTGAATCAATGCAACGTACAATTTACGAGTTATATCATTAGGGAGTGTTCACATATTACGTAAACTTATTTAGGACCTTATTTTGGAGTTCATTTTTCAAATTAAAAAGTCGAAATAAATTGTTGTAAGTACCTAAAGAATTTTGTGCATTACCCTGAAATTTTACAAGAGTCCTAAAATATCTCATAAGTTTTCATTGTTTTTAATCGTTTCAAAACTTCCAAATATCTCTTAAATTTACTGAATTTTGTTCTAAAATTATATATTATGGCAAGAGGTTGCTTTAAAAACTTTTAAACTCTTTTTTTTTAAATTTTATGAAATAATTTGAAACGTTTTGTAATCTTTTGTAATATCCTGTTAGAACTCATTATTAAAAAATAGTTTGAAAATTTCCCATAAATCTTAAGCATATATTTTTTATTCCCTTGACGCCCTACAAAATTTAGTTTACTTAAATTTTAATTAAATCCTGAAAAAAGGAAATACTTGTCTTAAAGTTTTCCATATTTTTTTTCAAACAGTTTGGAAGTCTTTAAAACTTAAAATTACTATTTCAAAATTAAATATTAACTGCTTACAATTTTCCCACAAATCATTCAAAAAAATTAATCTCAAAACCTTTGAAAATTATTAAGGGGCTTCTATTGTTCTAATTCCTAAAAATAAGTTTTTCCCATAATTTGATTTTACTTATCTCTTTGAAAATGTAAAAAAAGATAACCCAGAAGTAAAAAAAGAAAACTTTTTTCTTTTTAAAAACACTTTTTTTTAATTTCCCATTCATTTTTGAAAATTTATTTTATTGGTAATTTATGATACTGATTTCATGACAAAAAATCATTGTTACATATGATTTCAAAAATCGAATGAAAATACACATTTCAGTACATCAGAATCATTTGAAAAATTATCTAATTGAAATAATATAATTGCACATACAAATTAACTTTTAATATTCAAATTACCTTCAATATTACATTATATAACCTTTAAGTAAATAATTAAATTATGTTACTTAAATTTAAGGAACTAAGTTTTAATCTTTATTCACTTTAATAATCAGAAAACATTAATCAGCTAATAATCAATTGACCATTTTACAAAAAAAACTCATCAAAACATAATTCTGTTATAAAACATTTAAATTTGAACTCTTATTTTCGAAAATTTTATTTAATCTTAAACTTTGAAACTAAGTGCAGAAAATGTCACTTTTAGTAGAATCAGTTGATAAATAATTAATTAATTCACAAAATAAAAAGCATTCAACAATTATTTTCATCGAAACTTCATGTAATTTATGAATAACCTTTGTAACTAATTCAAACAAATGTGAAGAAAGTATGAAGAAAATTATCAGCTGATAATGAATTAAACGGTTCACAAAATAAAAAGCCTCAAATAATTTTTTTCACTGAAATAATAAATTTAATTTTACTCTATATATATTTTCAACTTACTTCCTTCCTGAAAATTTTAGTTATTAATAACCTTCAATACTTGTTTTTGTAAAAAATAAAACACATGTATATATGATTTTGAAATTTTAATTCTGATCATCATTTCAAAACATTAACATTTCGAAAATCAATATAATTGTAATAGAAATAGGTTAAATATAAACAAGTTTTTATTATGAGGCTTAGGCTCCCGATTAGACCGTCGCCATTTTATTTCGCTGCTCCCATAAGGCACCGGCGCTCTTCCGACAATTGCTTCAGACCCCTATTCTTAATATCCCTATTATAGCTATACTTATTAGGGGTTTGACTATACGATATCTCTTGTATATGGAAAATGGTCAAGGATATTCATTTTCGCTGATTCAGGGATCTTTCTAAATTCCTTCGTTCGTTTTCAGCCTAATGTTTGGCTATAATAAGGAATAATATCCCTGTCACAGCTCAATTTTTTTTACCGTGCACATAACAAAAATTCACATCAATAATAAAATTGAAAAATATGTATTTTAAACATTAATAAAATGTTACTATATAAATTATAGCCGATATTCAATTCTATAACTTTCAATAAATAATCAATTTTTTTAACTTAAATTTAAAATTTATAATTTAGTCTTTATGTAATTTAACATCGTGAAAGAATTAATAAAATAATAATAAATTAATCTGTTGATAATATAAAAAGAATTCAACTATAATTTTAATTAAAAATTGAAATAATTTGCCCTCTCCCTTTTTTTCATTTCGACTTACATTTCTGAAAATTTGATTGCTTGGCAATTTTTGACACTCATCCGAGAACAAAATTAAAACATCTCTCTAAATCTGAATTAGTGAAATTTTACTTTCTCATAGTAAAATTCAATCAGCGAGAAGTCTGTCACTAATGATTAGTAGAAAACTAATAATTTGATTAGTGTAAATTGTCCACTAAGCAATTAGTCAAATTCTCTTTAGCAATTAGTAGTCCGTGTCTTTGCAGTGTTTGTTAATTAAATAGTGGAAAATTGGTGTACTCTTTGTTCGATAAACATTGTCTATTCCTTGCCTACTTGTACCATAATTAGTTTCTGCGTCCAGCAAAACAACATCCTTTTTCATATTGTTGGACGAAGTACCATTTTTATGTCCTTAGTCAATAACACCTGAATAAATTCTTTCCTCAATATACTTATTTACCACAATTCAACACTTTGAGACCTTCGACCCAGCTTCATTTCGCTTCTGATACAACCCATAAACACAAATGGCGTGGCATCGCTTGGCGCCATGGACTGACGCGAAATGGCAGAATGTCATATAAGGAAATGATTTCTGATCGGTCGATCTCATCACAGTTCACTAATTCGTTAGTCATTGCGCTCGGTTACTACTGAATTAGTAAAGAGAAGTTACTAAATAATAGTGAATCATGTTTAACTAACTCATTAGAGCCCGCTCCGCTTTTGTTTGTTCACGCCTGACTGCTCGCCTGATTGACAACCGCTGACTCCGCGCACCCCGCACATCACCTGTCACAACTACCTGCGCCGCGGCGTGGATTCTGGGAAAGGCTATTGAAGGGTTTCACTGTACTGACTATTTTTAAAGTAAAACCTCAAAATATTATTTTGTTCGTAAACCATACATTTGCTAAATTAAATAGTGAAATTTTCACTAATTCAGATTTAGAGAGATGTTTAGAAAACTGGAATTTAAATATTCATTTCACAACATCAGAATCATTTGAAAGTTTATTTAATTGAAATTGTGGTATTTGAAATATTAATGAACTTTTATCATGCACATTTTA
>NC_046661.1:30848644-30853877 GCF_010883055.1 Belonocnema kinseyi | reverse complement strand
TCATAAGGACAACCGCAGGATTTCACCGGGAGCGGGTGCTAATCTGAAAAATTGCACCCGCTCCCAGCGAAATCGCGGTAAAATTTCAGCCGCAACTACGTCTAATGACCGTGAGATAGGTGCTTACAGTCCGTAACGGAATCAATCAAGAAGAACCATGTCTGGCCTCGAGTGTGCAACAGAAACAATTGTCGAGAATATAAAGTTTCAGTATATGCGGCACTTCCCATTCTCGACAATTGACTCGATTTCCCTAGGAGCATTAAGAGGAGTGATATTACGGTTAATGTCGTAAGAGTGACAGAGATGGTAATAAAGCACTCTTAGTGCCGCATTGTGCCTTTGGATGTAGGTAGTTCCCACATGAGTTGGACAACTAGATAGTATGTGAGCTAAATGCTCGGGGTGTGCATGGCACGCCCTGCAGCTATCATAGGGAATGTCTTGGCTCAAAATGTGGCGACGGTATGTTAAGGTGGAAATTACACCGTCTTGGCATGCCAAAATGAAACCCTCCGTACCAGACTTCAATCCGGGCGATTTAAGGAAAGCAAACGTTAGCTCAGACGACATTGACGGATACTCCACATTTCTGTGGAAGACACCGTGCATTCTCTTATCGAAGAGCTGTTCACGAAAGTTTTTCTCTTGTGCTTTCTTAATCCGGGCTTTCAGGAGTAAGTACTCGAGATAGATAAGATTTGATGCATTTTGCTCACCCCTAATATTGAAGTTAAGTCCGAACGCTCCTTGGCCCACTTCTTCGTGATTCCTGACCATTTTAAGAAGAGGGTCTCTTCCATTTGCGAATATATGGGCTGCACCCGGAATAATCATGTTGTGAAGACATTCAGGACTCAATATTCCAGGCCCAGGCTGAAGCCAATTTGTCTAGTTTTTAAGTAGATATTGCAAAAATAGTGTAAATTTCAATGTTTTCTTAAATTTTCAATATCTTCCGAAGTATTCAACGTTTTTCAATGTTCTTGGGCTCATTTTGAAGCTTTTTTCACAGTATTACAACAGCTTATGAGTATAAATCGTAAAAAATTTCTTTTCGAATTGCAAGAACTTGAAGTTGTAATAAAAAAGTTGGATAAATTTGAAAACATCTTATCTGTAGGCAAATCAGAATAAAAGTTAAATAAATATATATTTTGGGGAAACTACATAGAAAATTCATGATATATGTTTCATATATTTTACAAAAATATTTTTGTTACTAAAAATAATATTTCAATTTTTCCAACTTTTTTGTTACAAATTCAAGTTCTTGCAATTCGAAAAGAAATTTTTTACGATTCATACTCGTAAGCTGTTGTGATACGGTGAAAAAAGCTTCAAAATGAGCCCAAGAACATTGAAAAACGTTAACTATTTCGAAAGTTATTGTAAATTTAAGAAAACATTAAAATTTACACTATTTTTGCAATATCTACTTAAAACCTAGACAAATGGACTTCACCCTAGGCTTATTTTACACATAATTTCGCCAACAACCAACCTTTTAAAGAGAAATTTTTTTAGCTCTGGTATAATTAAAGCGATAAATAAAAAAAAACGATTTTTCTTATTTATTTAATCATAAACTTTTAATCTAATTCCAGAAAATGTGAGTTTTAGTGAAATCAGTTGATAATTAATTAATCAGTTCACGAAATATGTTGTAGCCAGGATCTATTCTAGGAATAATGTTCACGATAATACACAATGTGAGGTTCACAAAAAGTTCGTTTTATTGTAAAACATAGAATCAAACTATATAAGGTTATGAAAAAGATTGAAATCAGAAAAAAAACTGCCTGAATGATCACATGAACAAAAATTTTAAAATTTAAGAAACACAAGTCAAAACTTTTCAATAATGCCTAATGCTTGTTAATTGGTGCATTTTACAAAATCCCCAACAAAGTAAAAAAAGCAGTAAACAATTATTTTCATTGATACATTCAAATATTGTTTACATTATATTCTCCTTTAAAATTAAAGCAGCATTTTTATATAATATTATGATAATAAATTAGTAGCATGTATAACATAATATTATTAAGCTTTATGGTTTGCAAATATAAAAACCATGAGAATATTATTTTAACTAAAACGTGAAAAAAAATATTGTTAATGACTCAATTATGTAAAATTTTGAATTAATATATCTCCAATATTACATAGTAAGTAAATTTTTATTAGATAACATTAAAATAAAAATAATAAGTTTTTCACCATTAAATCATTGAAATAATGAAAACATTGAAATAATAAATTTATTTAATTTTAATTTATATAATAATATTATTAAACTGAATGATTTCGCAATATATCTCTTGCTTTAATAATCTTTGATATTATTCAGAAAATGAGATTTCAAGATACACTTTAAACAATTATTTATTGTTTAAAGTTGTGATGTTTCGTCTTTATGAGATTTTCTACTCTTGAAAATGATTCAATTTATCGACATCGCCTTTTTCAAAGCTATTTTCAGTTTCCTTTTAATTTAAAGGAATGTTTAAAGTCACGCAATTTCTCAGTGTGTGATGATAGTCTTGTCGCTTGAAAAAAAAACAGTGTGCGAATATAATATTATAAAATATTATTAGCATGTATAACATAATATTATTAAGCTTCATAATAGAAAAGTGTTATGGCAGGCAATGAAAGAGAGGGGAATAGAAGGAAGGCCCTTTGAGTCCCTTTGAGTCCGCTACTGTTTAATATGCTGTTGGCAGATCTAGAGGAAAAGCTAAAGAAGAAAGGAAAAGGGGGGACGATATTGGGTAACAGCAAAATGTACTCTTTAGCTTATGCGGATGGCGTAGTTTTTTAGCAGACAACGAGAAGGGGATGAACCTAATGATGAGAATTATTAAAGAGTATGTGGAGCAAAGGATCTGACGGTAATCGTAGAGAAGACCAAGGTGATGTGTTTCAGCAAAAGAAACACCATAACCCAAGTGCGAACTAACATACGGTCCAACATTGGCCCAGAGTCGGCAAAAATATTTCCGAAGCTGGGCTGCCATTATCGCGCCAATGACGGAATGATAACTATGGCCTGCACTTGGCAGCAAAGGTTTGGCTGCCATTGTCGGCCCAACACTGGGTACCAGTATTGGACCAAACCTGGCTGCCATCGTCGTGCCATTGCCGGATTGATAACTATGGCCTTGACTTGGCAGCCAGGGCTTGGCTGCCATTGTCGGCCCAACACTGGCTACGGTCTAAGAATAGGACAAAAAAGATATTTAAAAAATAAATATTAATTGATTGCGAATACTATGAATATAGATATTAATGGTCCTGTTTAGACTGAATACATATATTACATTTTGAACATTATATTACAAATAAAATTTCTAACGCTACGAGGTATCGAACCTACATCTATATACCTAAATCTATCGTCTAGCAGCCGGGCATGCTAACCACTCCGCTAAACTGACAAGTTGAAACTCTGTGAAAAAGCCATTCTCATAAGATGCAGGTCAGAAAAGTTAAAGAACCAAATTTTAAGCTTTTTTTCTAATTATTTATTATTATGTGACGTTGTGTAAATGTAAAATACACGAAGTGTTAACAGGAACATCAATACACTAATTTTTAAATAAATAATTTAAATGCATTACAATTTTTCTTCGCGTAATATTTCATTTTTATCCGTTGTAGCCTGCTTTACAACTCCTTGCAATGCCGATTTAAATAAAACATGGTTTGCCGTGGTAAAAGTGACCCTTGGCCAAGTAATGTGCCATCACTGGGCCAGACTTTGGCTTTTCTGATTAAAACATATTTTTCCAAAGCAAAGATGAAGTTTCAAGCAGTGGTGCGCTAAGCCTGGGCCGAACTCTGGCTCCTGCTCTTAAAACATGGTTTGCCATGAGAAAAATGACACTTGGTCCAGTAATGTGCCATCACTGGGCCAGACTTTGGCTTTTCCTATTAAAACCTTTTTTGCCAGTGTATAGACGAAGTTTGAAGCAGCAGTGCGTCGAGCCTGGGCCGAACTCTGGCTCTTGCTCTTAAAACTTGGTTTGCCATGATAAAAATGACACTTGGTCCAGTAATGTGCCATCACTGAGTCAGACTTTGGCTGATCCTCGTAAAACATGATTCGCCGTAGTAAAAGTGGTACTTGGCCCAATAATGTGCCGTTTCTGGGCCAAGTTTTGGCGATTAATCAAAAAGCTTATATAGCCAATATAGGTAGCCAGCACTGGCTAGGACATAGAGTTAGAGCTTTTAGTTAAACAAGAAGAGAGATGGTGAAAGATTATAGATTCGAGGTATATTAGATGGTATATGATGGTCAAAGGTTTGACGAAACCAGAATATCTGCAAAAAATAAAAAAGGCAGACAAATGGAGTAGGGTTATGCGGTTTAGAATGGGAGCAGTGAGAGCTTGTAGATATTGGATGGATGAAAAGGATAATCTATGTAAAGTATGTGGATATGAATTCGAGTTATGGGCACATGTTTTAGAGATGTGCACAGGAGAGGAAGATGGGCAGTTGAGCAGTTGCGGACTGGCATGGGGACGCAGCCGGCTGCGCCCCCTTGATTGGCACCCCTTAAGCCATGCCAAGGCGCCCCAGAAAGGTTATATTGTTTAAGCAAACAAATATATGTTAGATTGCAATGGAAATAATGAAAAGAATATTCAATCATATCCACGATTTACACTTGTACTCCTATAAGTAATACCAGTAAAGTAAAAAGTGTCCTCCAATTTCTTTTGACCCTTATTATTCCTATGAAATTCCCTAATGCATGTTTTGGTTTCTATTAAAGGAAATATATTTTAAATGAATGATAATTTATTCATACTGAAACAGTAAAAGTGAAAGGAATATTTTTGTCACCAACTTAATTATAGTCCAAGAGCTAGCTACATAAAACAGCCTCGATTCGGTGCCCAAGATCAAAGCTCGAAATTTGTAAGAAAAACATTAATACATCATCAAATGGCTACTCTGCCAGTCTTCAACTTGTGCGTATGAAAATGCAGCCGGTTTTCCACGACTTAAAAATATCAAATATGAATATAATATTGTTATAAAAAATTATTAGCATATATAACATACTATTACGAGGGTAGTTCAATAAGTCCTTAGAATGAAGTATAAAAACAATTTTTTTTGGGTAAATTTTTTTTAATTTTTCAACATAATCTCCTTGAAGCTCTATACACTTGGTCAATCGCTTTTCAAGTTTTTTTAATCCTTCAGAAAAGTG
>NC_046661.1:30826797-30848544 GCF_010883055.1 Belonocnema kinseyi | reverse complement strand
GTTCGACCAATTCGAATTTTAGTTCTTCAATTTTAGCCATTGAAACGAAGCATGTGTGAACTCGGGCGTTGTCGTGATGAAAGAGAATTTTTTTCTCGCCAATTGTTCTACGGGCCTTCCTGAACGTGGTTCGTCACTTATTGATGTACGACCACGCTTAAATTCATTTACCCAGTTATAAACCGTCGCTAAGGCAGGGGCAGATGTGCCATGAACTGAGTCCAATTCATTTTTTATCGCATATGGAATTAAACCCTTTAAATGAAAATGTTTGATTACCGCTCTGAACTCGTTTTTTTTTTCATTTTTCTTAACGAACAATTTTTTTTTCTCAATTGGTTATAAAAACACGTAAATTCAGAAGATGTGGACTGTGACTGCACCATATATCTAGTCGGGAGTGGTGCTGACTGAAAACAGATGATTTGGAGCGATTCGCGCGCCATTTGTTGGTCATTCTAAGGACTTATTGAACTACCCTCGTATTAAGCTCTATAATTTGCAAATATCAAAATCATTAAAATATTATAAATAAAAGCTGAAAAAAGTATTGTGTTAATGATTCAATTATGTAAAATTTAGAATGATTATAGCTCCAATATTAAATAGTAAGTAAATTTTTATTAGATACACGGTAAAAAAAATTGAGCTGTGACAGGGATATTATTCCTTAGTATAGCCAAACATTTAGCTGAAAACGAACGAAGGAATTTAGAAAGATCCCTGGATCAGCGAAAATGAATATCCTTGACCATTTTCCATATACCAGGGATAATGCATAGTCAAACCCCTAATAAGTATAGCTATAATAGGGATATTAAGAATAGGTGTCTAAAACAATGATCGGAAGAGTGCTGGTGCATTATGGGAGCAGCGAAATAAAGTGGCGACGGCAATTATACATAATCTGTCGAAAATAATAAACTTTCGAACTTAGCAATTTTGTCCAAATTCCTGATTTACGAGAACAATTTACATAAAGTAACTAAATGTGTAACTCTTCTAACTAAACGTTTTACCTAATCCAAGCGTACACTTTCTTTGAGTTTAATATATTCTCGATTCACTCGTTCGCCTCAAGAATTTTTTTCCGTGTAACATTAAAATAAAGATTCTAAATTATTTAATTTTAATATAAAAATCATAAGTTATTTTTACCATTAAATCATTAATATAATTAAAACATTTAAATATTAAATTTATTTAATTCTAACACAGTTGTGATAAATTTATGTTTAAATAACATTTTTTCATTTTAATTTATATAATAATATTATTAAACTTAATAATTTCACAATATATATCTATTAATTTAATAATATTCTGTTTATTTAAAAAAAAGGATATTTAAAGATAAACTTCAAGTAATTATTCCTGTAACATTGAATATACCAATTAAAAATTCATTAAAATATGTGATTGAATCAAAATGATTGAAAGTTTAAAGAAATGTATTTTACATATATTAATAAAATCAATCACATCTTACCTTAGTGAAAGATAGAATCGATTTACGTGATTTGATAAAATTGTTTAAAAAGTAAATTATATAATTGATAGATTACTCATTATGATAGAGCAGAACATTACAAAATTAAAAATGCAATAGATTCTAACGATATTAATATATTAAGAATGGGGAATTAACTTAGACTGAGCGTCCTATATATAAAAACTATTAAGTGATTCCAAATTTTGGTGAAAAGCATCTTTATTAATTTACTGTAACAATTAAAGAATTATGAGAAAAAATTCAAATATAATGCATAATAATAATTCATTACAAAATAACAGCTGTTATTGAAAGCCAAAGTAAAAAGACACAAATCGAAATGAATATCGGCGATCGATGAAAGTAGAAATCACGTGAATAAGAAAAACTTCACCATGCGCCTTAACTAATGGAAGTTATGAGTTTTTATATATAGGATTGTATACCATTTTGGTCAAATTGCACGAGAAAAATTTCAATTAATTTTTTTTCTCACTTTACTATTGAAAAAGAATTATTATCATGTATAATTATTGTGAGGATAAATTATCAAAATAAAATGTATGGGATAAAAGCTATCTCAGGGTTCCCATCCAGCCCCTTAACCCACCCTGCGGGGCGTCTATTGTTTCGGCCGAGTCGAGCGCTGGTGGTGGTACAGTCTTCTTCAACAACGCACTGAGAACCCTACACGCTACGCACCATCGCGATACACTAGGAAGAGAAAGAGAGACACTAGGAAAAGGAAGGAAACACAGTGCAGGACTACATATTAAGGGGCCCGTTATCTTTTTGGATTGAACATTGAATAGTTACAAATTTCTTTTTTTCCTTTGATACTTAAATTACTTGTAACTAAAAAGATATATTTTTCCTTTAACAATTCACCTGGTAACAACCTGTTTGTTCCATTTTTAAACAAAAAGATGAAATTTTCAAACCAAAAAATTAATTTTGTACCGCAAAAAACCAATTTTTAACAAAATTCAAGAACTCTCAACCACACATTTGAATTTTTAACTAAAGCAGATTAATGTTTGAAGGAAAAGTTTAATTTTTATACAGGAAGAAAATTAATTTTTAAAACAAATTCAAGAATTCTAAAGCAGAAAGTTTTCATCTAAGAAATATGAAATTTTAAACCAGAAGATTAATTTACTTTAAAAAAAGACGAATTTTCAATATAATTCGATAATTATCAACCAAGCAGTTGAATTTTCAACTAAACAAGATGAATAATTATACAAAAAGTTTAATTTTCTATGTGGAAAAAACTATTTTTTTTAACCAAATTTAAAAATTCAATTAATTGCATGTATTAAAACAATACATTATACCTTCCTCATTGGGGATAGAAATACATTAATGGCTTATAAAATACTAAGATGTTCATATTCAGGAGACATTTTTTGGACAATTTGAACAAAATTTATCTCGGGGAACCTATTGTTTTTAGTGGCGACTTGTTTATAGCAGCGACTAGACTAACAAAGTCTGGGCCAATCAGTTAACTGCATTTCAAACATTCACTTCTGTTATAGACCGCTGTCGTCATTGACCGCGCTTAGCCTATATAAAATTTTTAAGAATAGTTTTCTAAAAATCAAAATAATAAAAGACTTTTTAGTTTAGTTTTTAATTATCCATTCAAAAATTATGTTGTATAAAGTTATGAAACAACCCTATTACAGACTTATCACAAGAAATATTTTTAAAAAGTTCTAATTTCGTTAACCCCCCCCCCCCCCCCCCCCCCCCCCCCCCGCCTCAGAAACTAGATCGGTATTCACAGGTAGGTAATGAAATACCAGGTTTTAAAGTAGAACTACTTTAGTGGTAGCAATTAATTGTTAAAAGAAAAATATATTTTTTTATTTACAAGTAATTTAAGTATCAAAAGAAAAAAAGAAATTTGTAACTATTCAATGTTCAATCTAAAAAGATGACGGGCCCCTTAATATGTAGTCCTGCACTGTGTTTCCTTTCTTTTCCTTTTCCTAGTGTCTCTCTTTCTCTTCCTCGTGTATCGCGATGGCGCGTAGCGCGTAGGGTTCGCACTGCGTTGTTGAAGAAGACCGTGGCCAGAGCTCGACTCGACCGAAACAATAGACCCCCCGCAGGCTGGGTTAAGGGGCTGGATGGGAACCCTAGGTAGCTTTTTACCCTTCTTAAATTTGGATGGTTTTGAAAATTAACAGACCAGTGTTTAATTGTAAATCTTTGAATTAAATTAGAAAGTTCTGAACGTAAAGCATACAAATAAGAGAATGATTTAAATTGTAATTTTCGATTCTAAAAACTTTCAAAAATGAGAAGTTTTAAACGCAAATAATTAAAATTAGAGGATTTTTTCTTGCAAATTATCAAAACAAAAAACTTTTGAATTTTAAGGAGTCTTGGGTGTTTGGTGTCGTATGAAGTAAGGGGCACGTTTTATATGAAAAAAAGCAAAAAAAAAGCGGAAGTAAAAATTTATTAATTTCACTTAAGCGCCAGGCTGGTGTAAAACTGGCAACGTCGCGCCGACTGTGTACCTCTCTCGCTTTCGCCTTCGTGTAACATCACACGTACTCACCTCGAATACCACAACCTGCATATTGTTATTTTTTAAACAAAATCATCGATGCCTTGTTTCGAAACTTTCGACGCATGCGCATCTGCACCAACTGCGAGAAACCATTTTTATAGTCTGTAACTTTTCTTGCAATTTTCTCTTGATTCAAGTCGTCAACCCCTTGTTTTTACGAAACTAATGAATTCCTCGTAATCGAAAGTATTATTAGATATTTGATTTATGGACATTCATGAATTTTTTCCGGAGTTTAGTCCATTTTTTTTTAGGAGTTCCATAATACTGCGTGTTAAACTAACAGTATTTCAGTAGCGATTTTTTCGAAAATGAGTTCGTCAACCATAGTACAGTAAAAATTTTCAATAGCCCTCCGTTCTATAGCCTTTCTGAGAATTAACATCGCGCCGCATGTAGGCTTAAGTGTTGCGCGAGGTGCGCGGGATCTGCGGCTGTCACCCAGACGAGCAGTCAGTCGTGAACAAACAAAAGCGGAACAGGCTATAATGAGTTAGTTGCCACCCACCGTCTGCTCCGAAATCGGGGCTATAAAAGAGTTTCACTGGATTTGTTTTTTCAAATAAATTTGACATACTTTATTTAGATAATCTACCAGTTTCAGAGTCGCCAGTGATTTTGTTCAAAAAGGTCCAAGTCTCCTTAAAAAATTTATCATTGAACGCAAGAGTTACAATCGAAAACTGCTTAATCTTAAGTTTATTTAAAATTAAAATTCTTACATTTTCATTTTTTAAAAGATGAGTCAAGCTATCAATTCTAAAACTTCCAAACTGAAAAAATATCAAACACAAATTATAACAAATGTAATTATATTTAATTGTAAAACTAAAAGCTTACTTAATTTGTCATTCTAAACTATCAAATTTAAAAAGCCTTTAATTTAAAAGATTTACAATTTAAAGGTTTGCAATTTTGAAAAAGTAAAAATGCTTTGAATTTTGAAGATTCATAAATAAAACTTCTTAAATTTCGATGATTTTGATGATTTTGATGATTTCGGAAGTCAAAAAGTCAAGTTTTTAATTCTAAATGTTCTATAAAGAAGATAATTTGAAATTAAATCATCAAAATTACAGAATTTTTTATTGTGAATTTTCAAAATTAAGAATCCATGAATTTTAATAGATTGGTATTACTTCTAATTAAAAGAATTCAAATTTCAATAATTTTAAATATAAAAATTCTTAATTTGTATACATTTAAATACGAAAGATTGAAATTTGACAAATTAAAATCCAAAATTAAATTGAATATTTTAAAGTAAAAGTTTCTAAAATTCTAGAAATCTAAATATTTATTAAATTAAAAAATTATGATCTAACACAAAAATTGAGTACTCATTTTTGTAAAATCAAAATGTAAATTTACCTTTATTCTAATCATTCAAAATCGAAAAATTTTCAATTCTAAAATTAAAAAATTTAATTATTCTAAAATAACGTTCGAAATAAATAGTATTTTTACATAGAAAATATTTAAAAATTTATATTTCAGAAACTTAACAAAATCCGTGATTCATCCACATCTAAAACTAAAAAAAAATAAGTCGCCAAGTGTTGTAGCAATAAAACTTGCTTGTACTTAAACCCTTAAGAATTTCGATTCCTTTCAGTACTTATAATGTTATAATCGTTCAGAGATTAACAATTTTTAAAATGTCAATTATACTTTTAGAAATCTAACTATTCCAATTTTAATTTCAAAATTTAAACTTATCATTGTAAAAAAATTGCTGGTAATTTTACCGCTTTCAGGGTAGGTCCGATTATTACATACTCCCAAAGTAACGTTTTCACTGATAATAACGAATGTCCATTTTCAGTATGGAATTTAACGTTTAGTTTATGTAAGTTTCCAGACAGATTCTGTAAAATTACAAACACATTATGAATTTTAGGTGACGGTATTCTAACCAAAAAAATTCGTGTTTTTATTCAACATCGTAACTTTAACATCTACATGAGAAATGTGAATAACTTTAATTTGACTAGAAATGGTAAACTTTTCCTTTAAATAAGGAATACAGCAGAAAGCGTTTTTTTAAATAAAAAAATTCTCGCTTAGTATTTTTTTATCAATTTTGCAAATAAATTTTTCCATAATGTATACCGTTTTGAAACACGCTCTTTTAGACATAATTTTAATTTTACAATTTTTCCATTATTCTCCTTAACTTTGAAACTTTACAATTACTCCTACTTATACTACGTTCAGAGCTGTGCAAGTACGCCGCGTTACCAGTTACCAAATTTAAAGCTGTGAGATTGCGTTGGAAAAGGGAATTTTTAACAGTTTCTGTACTTTTACCAACGTCAACAAATTCAACACTCGGAAAGTAGGTACATTTATTATCGACTCTGAAAGTCACAGATTCACAAGCAGAAACTGTACTTCTACAACGCCTTGCTATATTGTCATTCTAAAAGTGATAAAGTTACAAGATTGTTTGGAACTTCTAGTCTGCAAATGGTATTCACTCTGTAATCAGAGTAGTAAAATTGAACCAATTTTTTGTTGGTTACTTTACCATTCTAAGCGGTAACATTTTTCTATTTTTTACAGTGTAGGGAAAATTTAAAAATTTAGCGCTTACTTGTAATTTTCAAATTCTAAAATTGAAACCATCAAACATTGAATTAATTATTCAATTTTTAAATTCAAATTTATTTTAACTAAGCTTGGAATGTAACTTTTTGGAACATTTTTCGTGTATTTTGAACGTTTCGTCACAATAATTTGATTTTGAAGTTTAAAAATGGAAATATTTTTTATTTTTTACTGTGAAAATGAACGTGAATTTTTTTTTAATTTTAGAAAATTTTGTCTCATCAATTTTCACGTTAAATCATAATTTTGGTAATTTAATAACATTTTAATATTTTTTTAAATAATTTAATTTAATATTATATTTAATGTTATTTAATAATTTTTTAATAATTTTAGAAAGCTTTAATTTGAAATATTCAATATAGTTTTAAATTCAACTTCTCTCTACTGGAATTGCGTAGACTCTGAGAACCCTATATTCAAAAATGATCTGCTCTTCATTTACAAGTATAAACATTTTTTAATACAACCAACAAAAAATTATTTCCATAAACTTGAATAAATAATTTGCAATTTTCAATTAAAGTTTGTACAAAATAAAGGAGAAAGATGAAAATGAAGTAAGGGATTTTGGTGGCCGTCATTTCTCTTTATTTTTTATGAATTTTCATTAAAAAATTTCCAAATTTTTTCTCCTTTTTAAAACTTTATATTGATTTTTAATTTGCAGGCAAATTTGTTTCACTTTATAAATTAAAAATAAAACTAAAATTGGAAATGAAATTTATTGTAAATTCAAGTACAAAAGTTTAGACCCCCCGGCGTGAACGACGACGAGACGTAAATTACCGCGACCGGTAAGTCTTACACTTGACGTGTCAGTCAGCACCTGCTTGAAGTGACGAGCCCTGCTGTAAAATAACGTAACAAAAGTTGGGGGGGGGGGGGGCTTGAAATTTATTCAAGAAATCTTAATGAGCTAAAAATGTGGACTGAAATGACATTTCATTCCCAAACTTTTTTCGCTCTTTCTGGAGTTCGACTTTCAATTTAAATATTTTAGACTCAGATAAATGATAAAATAAAGACCCAGGACATGCAAGAACAGATTGAACCAGAAAGTTTTTTTAAAATAACTAAACTTATTCATGTTTGATAGAACTGTAATTTAACAGCTCGTAGGACATGATTAGAGACACTGACACTGTAGCTTGATTAACTAATACCGCAAAAGAGGATTGTTTTTAATTTGGCTGCTTGAATAGCGTTGACTAGGAATTGAGATTCAAACTCGGATTCCTAGACAGCGTACACGAAGATAGGTTGACGAAAAATAGCTTAGAGAGAGTACATTTTTTGACTGGGAAGAGAAACCGGACCTATGTCTGGATGGCAAACTAGGATTCAGCTGGAGGCAACATTGTTACATTAATCAACACAAAATATGAAAATCTGGTGCCGAGATTGCATGCCCAGAAAATAACAATCAAAAAACAAATAAAAATCTGTAGCCGAGATAGCGTACCCAGTTAAATATTCGAGTGAGATTTTTAGAGCCGCGGTGGCGTGCCAAGAAACAAAATTAAAAAATAGTATCTGGAGCTGGGGTGGCGTACCCAGATTTAATTACGGCAGCTGTAGTAGCTTACACGTGTGCATACAAAGAAAGATACCTTGTTTCCTCGTCAAAGGTCTGCAGCTTCTTCCCTTCTCGTGTAGCAGCGCTGAGGAGAAGTAGACCTGGCCTTTTTAAAACCACTTCAAATGAACTTACTTACGAGAAAAGCACCCTATACTCAGGTGTTCTGTAGATCGCAACCGTTACGAGAGTTTATAAACGACTCTAAAATCATACAAAGCCACAGGTAATTTACGTAAAGGGAAGTCGATAATGTATCGGCAAATTAATAGGGGGACGGAGCCGATAGAAACAAATAAAAGTCATATCTTTCATGCAGGAATGTTAGTCGGTATATAGTTATCGGATTATAGATATAAGTATAGGCGATGCCAGTTTCCAGCTTTGCACCCCTATGGTGTGAAATTCACCGGTCTATACTTGTCGCGCATGCGCTCTAATTTAAATTCTACCTTATCAAATCTCCCCACTTCTTATGATTGCCCCGTTCTAACACTCAAACCAATAGTCTTACTGGCTCAAGTTTGGTAACCCTACTTCCGGGCTCAATTCTATCGACCTCTACATATTCACTGATACTTGATGGAAAGCAGACGGCACACCACCGATGCTGAAAAGATTTTAGAGTCTAGATCTGTGTGTAATTCATTTTTGATGTAGAAATTGAAGAAAAAAATTAAGTCGCTTTATATTAGCGTCCGATTCAAGGGACCTATTGTCATAAAGTTCAGAATTCAAACTACCCCGATTTCCATTAATCACTGTCTTGAAATTCCAAAAAATCTCTTTATAGTTCTTTATATTTCAAGGCCTTCTTTACAATGTATCAAGATTGCTTAATTGTGAGACTTGAAAGCTTGAATTAACCGGAAAAAGTTTAAGGCCATGTGATGAGAGGGTCACGTGACCAGATTCCTACCGTACCGCCACTTTTTTTGTTTCCCAACTTATTAACACACGAAAAGCTACATCGAGTTGAAAATTTGGGATATTAAACAAGAAGCACTAAGAATGCTGGGTCTGATCCTAAATTTGTATAATTATGGAAAAAGTTTTTTGTTTTAAACATTTTTTTTGTTGCTTTTTTCATAACTATTACAATTCAGGACCAGACCCACCTTTCTTAGTGCATCTTATTTATTATCCCAAATTTTCAACTCGATGTGCCGCTTTGTGTGAAAATAAGTTGGGAAATAAAAAAAGTGAGGGTAAGGTAGGAGTCTGGCCACGTGACCTACTCGTCACATGGCCTTAATAAACCGGTAATTTTCTTCTGAGATTTGAGATTTGATAAGAACCATCTAAAGTACTATGCCTTAAGGGCATGTGACACAGCTAAATACCCATATTACCGACCACAGTTTTTCAGTTCACTGAATGTTTTTTTGAACCTAAGAACTTTTTTCTTAAATAAAATATCGAGCTGAAACTTTGGGAAATTTATTAGAGTACAATAAAGTACGTTTAGGTACTGCATTTTGGTAGGAATTTCACTGAAAATTATTTCATCCTTTTTCTGAACCTCAATCTTTTTTGAACGTTCGAACTTTTTTTATACATAAAATATCGGTCTCAAACTTTGAGAAATGCAAGAGCCGAAAGAAAACTACGTTAAAGTACAAAGCTTAATAATAAAAGATGTAGAAAAAAATATTTCAACAGTCAATTCCAACGGCATCAGCCAGTAACGTTGTACACGAAAATACGAACCCTCTAGAGCCTCGTCTAGTGGCCGCCAGGTTTCGTATTTTCGTTTACAACGTTACCGGCTGATGCCGTTGGAATTGATACTTTCACTCAAAATACTTTCTTTTAAGATATTTAGCAATTGAGTACTCAGTTCTTACTTTTTAGGCTGAAGGGTTGAATATTTATGAATCATTTCTTGCATACTACATCTACGTTCTCATAGCTTAAAGTACATAGAGCCGGTTTTTCAATTCAATCATTACATTATAGCTTATAATCTATATTATATGTGCATCTAGATTAAAATTAGAATCTAGATTATACAGCATATTCAGCTAACACTGCGCATTATTTCTACTGTTCTTTCCTTTCTTATTGTTAAAAAAATATGTAAACATCTTATCGAAAAAATACCTCTGCTTGCTTCGAAATATGGTTATTTAGACGAGGTATGCAAAAAATGAGTTGAAAATATTCAACCGTGCGGCCTACAAATTCAAAACAGAATACTCGTTTTTTTACAAGCTACCACGTTATTACTGCAAATATTAACCGATTTTCATGAATCTTTTTTCAATTTATTATAATTATATAAATAAATTAATTCTGTTAATTAAAATTGAATTATTAAATGATTTCATAATATCAGTTTTTCTAACTGACCTACTAACTTGAGTTGGACAAGGGTGAGCATGCTCGCTGTGGACATGCATGTACAGCTATCACTGGGTGTCACTGCTATTTTTCTCTATTGTTCTCTACGTTTTTGATTATTAAACAAAATATAAACATTTTATCGAAACCCCGACTCTGCTTGATTTGAGATATGGTTATTTAGATGAGGTATGAAAAAAATCAGACAAAAATATTCAAACGTGCGGCCTCAAAATTCGGATGCGATTAGACATTCTGATAAAGGGCCTTAAGGGCATGTGATACTCACAGTTTCCCCGGCTTTTTTCCACAAAAATTGAAATTTTTAAAAACTGAATTCGGAGATGCTATAAAATATCAAAACGGACGTCCACGGACTCTTTTTTGAGGGATAATAACAAAAAAAATTTATTGTGCTAAATAAAAATTTTATGCATATGCATTATTTCGAGGTTACGTCGTTTTTCATCTCTGCCTTTCCGATGATCTGGAAATTATTTATGAAATAAACTTTTTTGATTGCCTGCAAACAAGGTTAGTTCCGGGAGATTAGTTACTATGTTTATTTGTAAGTCCAAAGTTTTCGGCCAAAAATATTGTGTAGTTTGGAAGTAACGCTCGGGTGAATTGTAACACACATAACCTCGAAATATACACGCACGTTGTTAGCAAAATCACAAATTTTTTTATTATAAAAACACAAAAAAAGTGTGTGGGGACTTCCCTTAGCATGTTCGCTATAATTTCCTAGATTTTGAAGGCAAAATATTTCTTATCCTAGGAAAAAAGCCGGGCGAATTTAACAGTGAAAAAATCGATACTATTTCCTAAGCGCTATGCAAATTAATCACATTTTGCTAAATTAAAACTTTTTGAATTAACCTACAAAAAAAGTGTGTGCGGACGTCCGTTAGCATGTTCGCTATCATTTTCCAAATTTTTAAGACAAAATATTGATTATTCTAGAAAAAAAGCCGGGGGAACCAAAAAACTGGTAAAATCGACAATTTTCTAAGTATCACATGCCCTTAAAAGTTTTGGTTAGATCCAACTTTGAATTTTTTATAGGTACGGCACTAACTCAATATATATTTTTTCCCAAAGATTTGTGAACGAAAGAAAGAAAACTTGTCGAATGTCCGGGATGTTGCAAAATCCCCGGATCAATAAAATGTTGAACAATCAAAAAATTTGTTGAGGAAATGATTATTTTCACGACAAATATGAATTTTTCCGAAAGATAGAAAGCAGCGGGTAGCAGACGACAGAATTTGAACAGTTAGAATCGTTTGCAATATTGAAAATATATAGCCGTCAAATATAGTCGTGAAATTCCAAAGCGCGATGCGCATGCGCTTGGGTAGTTTTAACAACTAAATGTGTCTCAGTTTAACATAAAAGTATTTTCACGCCTAACACCTCAAAAAAAAAATAGTAAGTGTTTGGTATTGAATATCATCTGCATGACAGTTGCTACAATCTTACCCTTTGAACATCTATATTTAGACATTTATTTTTCTCCGTGTGGTATTATGATGTATGTGATGGTATAATTATGGTATCTTTTCGCAATGCAAATGCTTCGCGTCGGAAACGCGAATAAATGTAAAAGAAATTGTTTGCAACAAATAATACTTGTAAAATTCTTAAAAATAGTTATTTGATTTTACTTCATAAATTATGTAATCGATTTCAAATTTAATGAAAGGAAAACACTTTTTTATCGAAAATATACGTTTAACATCTTTGTGCACTTTGCAATTATTATTATTTATTGTAAACAGTTGCAAATAGAAACAAAAAACCATAATTTTAAATAAGTCCGTCAACGGTAACCAATCCGATTTTCGACGCAACGCATGCGCAGAACAAAAAGATACAAAAATTGAGAACACTGCTACCCAACAACACTTTCTACTACACTTTCTACCCAATACAAAATAAAGCCATGGTTTCAAATTCGTTCGCACCAAATAATCCACTTGATCCGATCGGCTTCAATTATCGGAGCCATACTTCTGGTCGTTATTCGCTATGCAAGCGTGTGTGCTTCACGCTTGAGAGTGCCCTGACGCAGTTATCCACTTAGGCCATTAAATTCAGCCCTTTATCGCTAAGCTGCTGTTTTTTCATGCTTGGCTGATTACGAACCTCCTCTTTCGGCTCCGTGGCTCCTCTCATCCAAAACCGCGGCGCGGCGTCAATTCTCGGAAGACTGAAAATTTTTTTTTTATTAACATTTGAACTATTTTCTTAAAAATTCGTCTTTTTGGTTCGGAAACGTATCTTTTTAATTATAAATTTCATCTTTCATTGAGCAAAAATGCAACTGTGGTTCAAAATTAATATGTTAGGTTGAGGCTTCAACAGTTTGATTGGAAATTCTTTGTTTTTGTTTAAAAATTATTTCGACTGCTTTCAATATGTAATTAAAATATTTTTTGGTTGAAATGTCAACTATTATATTTTTTTATTAGAAATTAACTTTTTGGGTTAACCTGATACCTCATTTTTCTAGCAAATTCTTGAATTTTAAAATAAAAAAGACTAATTTTCTACCAAAAAAGATTAATTCTTATCACAAAATATAATAGTTGATAAACAAAAATTGTTTTAATTATAAATTAAACATGACATGATTTTTTAACCAAATAAGATTTTTTATTAAAAAAAGAAAAATATTTTAAACAAATTGTTGAATTTTCTACTATAATAATATCATTTTCAACAAAACAGTTGCATTTTTCTAAAAGAAAATATAATTTATTATTAAAATTATAAATTTTCGAACCAAAAAGACGAATTTTCAACAAAATAGTTGAAGTGTTAATCAAAACAGATTTTTCAGTCAATAACATTTCCATCCAAAAAATAATTTTAATTATTTTAATACTTTTTTCAATGTATGTCTTAACTTGAATTAAGAGGAATTCTAATTCAAAATTTACTACCAAAGAGTTTAATTTGCAAGTAATTCGAGAATATTAATCTATGATATTAAATTTTAATGCATACTTACTAATTTTATTAAGAAATTAAATTGATAAGTTATTATTAAATTACTTACCTAAACAGTTGACAAATTTGAGGTTTAAATTAGAGTTTTCAATAAAGTACTTCGAACAACCATTTTGGAATAAATAATTAAACGGTAATCACAATCCATTCTTGCTTTTTAATGTATTCTGTAATAAATTATAAGTAAATTGTCCCATTTCATTTTGATAAACTTAGTGGATTTTCCTTGTCTCAGTATTGGCTTCTTTGCTGTCCCACTTAAGGATATGCTCCAAAATTCGTGTAACACTAAAATTAGTCCGGAAGCCACATAGAAGAGGTGGTATGGCCTGAAAGGTTCCCGGAATTTTTTTAATGGATATTGTGCAGAATGGTCTTCTGAAGCCAACGGTATGAGGTGCTTTCGCGAACTGACCGTCGTTCTCGAGATATTGTTAATGAAACATTTTTACATAACTTATACTATATCTTGAAAAATTATCGACATATTAGGAAATTTTTTTTTAACTGTTACGTCTTATTGAAATAAACAATTTTTTGTCTGTCTCATAGTTTTTACAAAAAACGCAAAAAATTATAATATAATAATCGATTTTTATGCATTGTTTATGGGTATTTTGAAGATTCTTCTGTAGAATTAGTTTGATTATGTTAAGACACATGAAATTTCTTTGGCACATTGTTGCATCTGATTGATAGTTTATATAAAAAAAACCGCAAACGAGATTTGCAACAAGGTTTCTTTGAACCTGATTGTAGCCGACATTTATTAAAATTTTCACATTTTGCTTTCTCATTCTGCTAAAGAAACCATAGAGGGAAGCAGTTTGTCTAAAACTTTTTTCCGTATCTCGAATAGTTTATTTAAAAGTAAAAAAATTAAGTTAAAGGAAAATATATAGTTAAATATCAACAGGGGCAGTAAATATTAATTAATTTTTTCAATCTTTTTTTGATTTTCTCGAAATAATATAACGAGGATAATTCAGCCTATTGAAATTAGATTAACTAATGTTGTACCCAATTTTGATTTTTCTCAATCGACACTCTTGTAACAATGGTAAGATATTTGGACCTTTTGCTTTCTTAGTGCGGCTCCCCATGGCTAGCTGATTAGTGACGCTCGAGTAGATGCTTTCTTGCCTGGTCAGCCCTTCCCATTGTTACAATTGGAGCCATCGGAGAAAATGAAAATTTTGTACAATATTAATTAATTTAATTTCAATAGGCTGAATTAGCCTCATTATATTATTTCGAGAAAATCAAAAAAAGATTGAAAAAAATCGGTTAATATTTACTCCCCCTGTTGACATTTAACGATATGTTTTCCTTTAACTTAATTTTTTTATTCTTAAATAAACTATTCGAGATATGTAAAAAAGTCTTAGACAAACTTTTTCACTCTATGGTTTCTTTAGCAGAATGAGAAAACGAAGTGTGAAAATGTTAATAAATGTCGGCTACAATCGGCTTCAAAGAAACCTTGTTACAAATTTCGTTTGCGTTTTTTAAAAATATAAACTATTAATCAGATGCAAAAATGTGCAAAAGAAATTTCATGTGTCTTAACACAATCAAACTAATTCTAAAGAAGAATCTTCAAAATACCCATAAACAATGGATAAAAATCGACTATTATATTATACTTTTTTTGCGTTTTTTGCAAAAACTATAAGGCAGACAAAAAATTGTTCATCACAAAAATGGTTTATTTTAATAAGACCTAACAGTTTCAAAAAAAATTTCCTAATATGTCGATAATTTTCCAAGATATAGTATAAGTTATCTAAAAATGTTTAATTAACAATATCTCGATAACGACCGTCAGTTTGCGAAAGCACCTCATACTGTTGGATTCAGGAGACCATTCTGCACAATATCCATTTTAAAAAATTCCGGGGACCTATTTCCGCGGACCAAACGGTTCTTGGCTCCCGGAATAAATGGGCGATCTGACTAACTTGAAAAATATTCATTTATATTACTTAACTATAAAATTAATAATGTATTTTTTGTTTTAATCGATCAAATAATGTCTTAGCCGCTTATTATAACGGTTTTTGTACAAAAAATTCCAATTTCCCATTTTAAAATTGTGTTTATGTGGGTTAGCTTTTTCTACCGTCCCAGTAATGTCCAGTTTACCTTATTTAAAATTTTCCGCAGTTTTTGTTTTTTAATTTTTTCCCGCCTTCCCTAATGAGCAGTGAGACGAATAGATACTTCGCAAAATTAAGTCTTTTAAATTTAATAACATTTCTTAAAGTCACCGAATTTTTCGAAAATTTTCTGAAATCTCCATAAGTCACTGCTTTTTGAAGAGAGTTTCTTAAAATCACTTGAATTTATTTGCAGTCCCTTGACTTGTATTGAAATCTCCTCAAATATCTTAAGTCAATGAATTCATATGAAGTCATAGGAATTTAAATTAAGTAATATCAATTCAAATGAAGTCACATGAATGCATGTGAAGTCACTTAAAATATAATGAAGCAAGTAAAAACTTCTGAATTTAGTGGAAGGGGTACACCAGATCGCTCGACTGCTCAACTCCTCGTGCTGTCTCTGATATTTATTTGACGGAAATTGATTTGACTTAATAACAATTTGCCTTCATTTCCATTTTTCAACAAACCAAAAAAAAAAAACGTTTGTCTTTATTTTTAATGACCAGTTGGACCCGAAAGCTAAATTCACATTTACATCATGTAATGGAATTTTCGTTGTACCTACAATACATCGGATATCAAAGTTAAAGCGCGAAATTAATAATTCGGAAAAATTAAAATTATGCCAAATGGTAATTCGTGAAAATAGGAAATAGTTAACATGCAAATTTTACCAAATGGTAATCCGGAAAATTTTAAATTAGGACAAATGGTAATTTGAAATAGTAAAGATGAGGGTAAACGGTAATTCAGAACAATTAAAATAAGATCCAATGCTTACTTGGAAAAATAGTTACTAAGGCTACAACCCACTTTGACACTTTTGAAAAATCGATTTTTTTACATTTTTCGAAAGTATATATATCTGAAAATATCATACTATAATTTTGTGAAGATCCAAGTAGTGCAACAATATTTTTCTGCAATCTGAATATTACTACCTGGGCGCCAAACCTCAACACTTGCATTGCTCGCCTAATTGATGCAAGTATCTCATGGCTCAGGCTGCTAACAAAGCGTAAAAACATACACCTGCTTTTTCTGCTGATTTTCAAGAGTTACTAAAACCGATTTACGAGGATTTAACGAAAACAGAACTGCTCGAACGGTGTTTGGGGGGCAATACACAAAATAACAATGAAAGTTTTAACAAGTGTGTATGTCATAAGGCGCCCAAGCACATATTTAATGGCAAACAAATTGTCGAGATCGCATCCAAAACTTCGGCTTGCATCTACAATGAAGGCTATAAGCCAGTTTTGAATATAATGGATGCATTAGGCATCAAACTCAGCCCGATTGCCATCGAATTCGCTAAGCAGCGCAATAAGTTACTCATTAAAGATGCCAACCGCCGCAGCTCATAATCTTCCAAAGTGGCCAGAACGAAACGAAAACACGTACGATTGGAAGAAATTGAAGTTCATGAACAAGCAGAAGGCTGTATATACGGTCCAGGCATCGTTGATTAAATTTAGGTAAGATTTTTTCATGATTTAAAAAAAAAAAACTTTAAACGAGTTTTTCTCAAAACAACTTTTTTAGAACGGGAGGCCCGATTTCTGTAAAACGAATGGATCGATTCCTATAAAAATTTAACCATATATTCTACGTACAAAAATACGAAAAATGGACTACGGGCGAGTTATAATTTTCAGTTTTACCTATTTTTGCACTAAAACCAGGGCAAAAAAAGCGTTAAATCTTTTTTTATTTTGACCGCTATTTTCTTATCTATTGATAAAAATCAATATCCGTAGTTCATCTTTCAGCTACAGACATACTGAAACTAAAACACTTTGATTTTTTTGTTTCGGATAAGCCGTTGTTGAGATACTATGCCTCCCGTCTACCTACCACAAAATCATGGCCTTATGTTCAGTTACAGTTTTATTGTATAAAAACTGAGGGAAAAAATTTTTTTTCTTACATTTTTAGACTTTATTTATCAAACCTTTCAACTTTTACAACAATATATTTCATATTATTCTTTGAAAAATCGTGCAAAAATAGGATTTTTTTAGCGTTCATCAAAGTGGGTTGTACGCTTAAAGAAAAATTTTCTAGCGCCAAATTAATTTCGGTAAAATAAATTGTAAAATAAACTTTAGAGCGAAAAATTTAAAACCTGTTCAATCACTTTAAATATCTCTTTTGACATGCTTAATTTCTTTAGTTCTTCTTTAAAGGTATAAAAATTAATATAAATTAAAGTTGACCAAAAAGCTTGTGAAATTTATGTTTTTTCCTCGGTAAGCTCTCAATATACAACTTTAAAGTAAAAGAGAGCATTATCAGGGTTTGTCGTTTTAAATGATGAATTAAATGAAAAAAATGCCAATACATTTTCAGAAATATAAACCTTTAAAAAGATATCTGATATGAAAAAATGGTAACAAATTGAAATAATTAACAGAATTGTCACTCAATATTGAAAAATGAAGAATCGGAAAGGCCGCTTCGGAAAGATTCAGAAAGGTTTCGGAAAGGGCTATGTGAACTTTGCTTCCGTTTCTTTCCGAACGTCGAACTGTCCCACGAATCTTTCCGAATGTCCCTTTCTCCTACTTCTTTCCGATTAGTGCAGAGTGTCCCTCTAGTTAGCCTCTATTTCATGACAAAGCCACCGAACGCGTCTTGGGTTGCGGATAGAGGGTCCCTGTACCAAGGGTTTCTGCTGAATATGGTTACAAAAATAAATAAGCAGTCGCGGACAATTCTCCAGGGGTGGTCCCGAAGGAATTAACCCCCAAGCGGAGGTGTGAAAACCGTGCCGAAAGCTGAATGGCACCTGGGTGAGGTATCTAGAGGAGTGACTATGGTATACCGGGCGACCTCTTAGAGTACGCAGCCTTATCCTTGCATGCGGGGCTCTACAAGGATGGACGAACCCCTTTCCCTAGCTTCTCGTGGGAACAACAATGACAACACCAAACATAGTTGTAGTAAGTGCGGTGTAAAACAACAGAACGCGCAGGGCTCCCGGCAATGGGTCGACCAACAATGGCGACCAATCTAGAGCTGGGGGAGCCAATGGAAATGGATTCAATGCGATGGATCGGCGGGATCTCGCGACCTTTGGGTGGACGGCGCGACTGAATCATGACTTGCTAGAGTGCTACGATGCGAGTGTGGCCCCTGAACGGGGTTACATGGCACGGCTGCATGCTCTGTGGTGCGAGAAACACTCGGAGCTATCGCACTTTTCGCAGCAACGTCTGCGAAACCATGCTGAACTACTCCGTAAAAGGGGCTATGTAAGCGGAACGCCTACTCTACCACAGCTAGAACAAGCCGGCAACAAAGAAAGAGAGGCGACACTAAGACCAACCGCGGGCAGGCATCCAATAGATGAAGAGCGATGCTTTAGGACCCGGAGAAACATCAACACCAAGGTTTCTCCCAAGCCTAAAGATCTGGCTGAAATGGATGACGAGCTTTGTGGATATTTTTCCGGACAATCCGACCTCTGGGCTATCAATTATTGTGTGTATAATGCAGCGAGAGCTTTGGCCGATGCGAACCGTAAAACAAAACCAACGGTTGATCATAAGATCAAAAGACGAATGCATCAACTTGCTATAAAGATAGGCTGGTCAAGACAGTACGCGTCTCGCATTCAGTGTGTGATTGACTACATCACATCTGGCAGGAATTTTACCGCCAAAGTTCGAAAGTTCGCGCGCGAACTCCGGACCCGTTATCACACACTTAACAAGTCAAAGCTGCTGACCATCAGGCAACATATTGTTGAGAGAATACGGATACTATCTGAAGCTAAGAGAAGTCTAGAGCGGAGGGAGAGGTGGGTCAGAGAAAATCAACAGTTTCTCTCTGACCCATCTCGACTCTTCCAAAACCCTCCAGTTACTGTTGAACACCCACCCAAACCAGAGGACGTTGAAGTATTTTGGAGAGAAGTCTACGAAGTTCAGCATAGACTGGACGAATACTCTGAAAATATAAATAGCTTCAAGGAGTTATGTGTTGCCCTCATAACACCTGATAAAGAATGCCCATCCATCACTACCGAGGATGTGAAAAAAGTATTAAGAGGGATGAAGAACTATTCCGCACCGGGACCAGATTGTATCAAAACCTTCTGGTGGAAGAAGTTTTCTTCAACCGATCAGCATTTGGTCCGTATTTTCACCTCATATTTAAAGTCGGAAGAGTCGATTCCAGAGTGGTTAGTGGAAGGGCGCACAATATTCCTTCCGAAAATAGGCAACTTAGCTACACCGAAGAATTACAGGCCAATAACTTGTCTGAACACACTTTATAAGATATTCACAGCTATCTTAAATGATAGGATTGTTCGGGCCATTGAACCTGTGTGGCAAGAAATGTATGAACAACGAAGCTCAAATAAAGGCTTAGCCAGATGTCGGGAGAACCTGCTCATCGATAGATGTTTCTGCAAAGATGCAGCATTCTACCAGCGTGACCTATCGATGGCCTGGATTGATTATCGGAAAGCTTTCGATTCGACCTCCCATAGACTTATCGTCTTTTGGAAACTTATCCTCTTTTGCCTTAAATTATTGCCACTATCTCTAGCACTTCGCCATTCCGACGGGTACTTGTGCGGCAAACTTGCATATCGAAAGTACAAGGTCACTCATGTATTTTACATGGACGATCTTAAGATCTCTGCTAAAAACAGAGAGCAACTGCATCTAGCTCTGGGGATTGTCGAACGATATACTAAGGAAATTAGAATGGAATTTGGGTTAGACAAATGCTCCAAGGTTTATTTGAAGCGAGGTAAACTTAATGGCATCCCTGAAGATCCTGAGCTCGTTGATAGAAGCGCCATACGACACCTTTGCGCTGGAGAGACTTATACATACCTGGGCGTGCCACAGAGCCGCATTCAGGATGTGACATCTATAAAAGATACTCTCCGATGCAGATACAAACGTCTCATCCGACAGATTTGATCTTCCGAACTGTCGGCGAGGAACAAAGTGTCCGCAACGAACATGCTTGTCGTCCCGGTACTACTCTATTCATTTGGAGTAGTTCCATGGACGAAGAACGAGCTCAGATCCCTTGATATCAAGACAAGAAAGGTTATGCACATGAACGAAAGCATGCATCTTAAGTCTTCCGTTCCGCGACTGTACATCTCACGCCGTCAAGGGGGTCGCGGAATAATGAGTCTTGAATGTCTTCACAACGGGATTATTCTGGGTACAGCACATGAGTTGTAAATGGAAGAGACCCTCTTCTTAAAATGGTCAGTAATCACGAAGAAGTGAGCAAAGGAGTGTTTCTGTACAAATCGCCCGGATTGAAGTCTGGTACGATCTAGTTGTCCAACTCACGCGGGAACGACCTACATTCAAAGGCACAATGCGGCACTAAGAGTGCTTTATTACCATCTCTGTCACTCTTACGGCATTAACCTTAATATCGCTTTTCTAAATGCTCCTAGGGAAATTGAGTCAATTGTCGAGAATGGTAAGTGCCGCATATCCTGGAAATTTATATTCTCAACAATTGTTTCTGTTACTCACTCGAGGCCTGACATGGTTCTTCTTGACTTCGAGAAGCGAACCATATTCGTTATCGAATTTTCGGCACCAGCTGACAAAAACATCATAACTAAGGAGAATGAAAAGAAAGAGAGGTATCGAGACCTTATAAGGGAGTTGCAACGATTGTACCCGGAATATTGTGTTAAACTAATCGTCCTTATCATCGGCGCTCTTGGAGGTGCCAAACTTTCACTTGCTAATGGCCTAAAAAGCATCACTGCGTGTCAACAATATGCTAAAACACTTGCGGGAAAAATGCAGAAGGCGGTTGTCCTTGGGTCGCTCCGTGTTCTTAGGATGCACGAGGCTTTTGCTGGAACGTCGTATTGATTCCTTTACAGACTGTAACCACCTATCTCACGGTCGTGAGACGTGGTTGTGGCTGAAATTTTACCGCGATTTCGCTG
>NC_046661.1:30823720-30826697 GCF_010883055.1 Belonocnema kinseyi | reverse complement strand
TCATTAACTTTTTTTGATAACGCTAAATTTTTTCAAGGAAAAAAATTTCCTCCTTTTTCACGAAAAATCCCTTTTTTCGAAGTAAAAATCCCTGATTTCTCTTAAAATTAAGCTGCTGAAGTACTGGGATCTATGCACTTTATGAAGACTTGTTAATTATTATTTTAACTATAAAAACATAACTTTTTGAATAGGAATTTAAAATATTTCGAACTTGATTGGTTTACTATTTTAGAAATATTTTAAAATAATAATTACGAAGATTTCACAATAAATTCAGAAGATTAGATTAAGAGAGGTCACGAATTTAAATAAAATATCAAGAGTGGCTACTTCTTCGTGATTATTAAAATTTATTACTAGTTACATTTCAGAAAAGAGTATATAATAAAGTATATCAACATAGACAAAAAAATTATTCAAAAACATGTTGAGTAAAATTGTTCGTTTCAATTTTGAGGTTATAGGAGCTTTTATCCACGCGATAGCCTCAATTTTAAATTGAAATATATGAATTCGTCTACAGAGATTTTACATTTATTAAGTATTTGAATTTAATATACTAACAACTTTATGTAAATCTGTACCTTTTTAAGCATAATAACACCGCTACAACCTGTTTGCAACTCCCAGACTGGCCAGCTTTGCAGGATCAAATAATCATTTCCTCTTTCTATTTTTTGTAAAAGAAATCGTAGAGAGCCTTCAATTTTATGAGAAAATGATGACAATGCACTAGTTTGCAAAAAAAAGACCTGTAATTTTCATTTTATTACCGGTCCTTGCAGTGCAACCAACAAGCACTATTGGTCCTGCTTATAAAACCGCTTCTCCTTCTGTCATGTTGCGACTGTTAAATATTCCTTGCACAAACTCACAAATTTCTAATAATTGTAGGTACCTCACGTTCATTACAACTTCTTTTTATTTAAATAATATTAATTATTAATATACGTCACAGTGTAAACATTCAAACTAGCCTTTTTTCAAACCACGTGACCCGAACTTATGGATGCGATTGCAGCACCTCTGTAGGTCGTGCCCACCGCGAATGGCTAGCTACTCACGCACGTGGATTTGCAAGCGCCTTCATCAGCAAAGCAAACAGTGTTGCCAAATCGTCAGTACTTCCTTGTACTATATTGCTCGCGTATATGCAAATATTATTCTTTGGACAGTTATATCTCTTATACTAAACTCAAGAAAAAATTGAAATTTTAAAAAAATTTTATTTTGATCTTTTTCTACACATCTCTAGTTTCTAACCTAAATGGTAACAACTGTTTAGATACTACAATTAAAAGTGTATAAATTTAACTGGTTTTTTTTCTATGGGACCCATGTAAAAGGTACTGTTTTCAGTATATAATAGCTAACTTCACAGACTCAACATTGAGTTAAAAACTGCATGATCGTTGCATACTAGCCTCCTGTAAGTATTGCCAAAATTTAAGAAAATTCCTAAGAAAATTGAAATCTCGTCGTAACTACCTTAAAAATATATCACTCTTAATTGAACGGGAAAAGAGAAAAAGTCAACCGGCTAAACATATCAAATTTTAAATCTCTACGGAATCGACACCCTTCTTTTCAATTATGAGTTTCATTACATTGAAAACTCTGAACCTTAAAAAACAAGTTTTCACCGTTACAAAATAACAGTATTTTCACTACTGTACTAATTTACAATTATTTTGGTTTGTGTTTCAGAGTCTCTGAGGGATTACAATGGACTATCGGCAGATTTGTACAAACCGTCGAATTATGATAAGCTGGCCCTGTCCCTCTTGTCGCCACTACCGAATGAGCAGGATTTTGCAATCAACGTGTGCACTTTGCTCTCAAATGAGGGAAAGCACACTTTGCGGCTCGATAAGTATCCCCGACTTGTAAATATTCTCTTGGCACATGCCGGTGTTTTCGATTGTTCCGGTACACGCCAATTATTCATTGATGTATACTCGCGAGTAAGAAATTACTCGATAAATTCTTTCTGGTCGGATGTACTCGATGCTCAGGATGTAATTGACCTCACCGATGAGAGGATCTTTTTGAAGAAACTCTCACCTACGCCGAAAACCTTTTCCAGGCGAAAAAATCTGGAGAAAGACAAAACGAACAAAAAACAACCAGCACAAAATTCTGAAGATGCCGCACCTCCTATGGAAATTGATGCGGTAAATATACTTTTACAATATTTATATATCTTTTAAATGAAAGATAAAGGATCCTTCATATATGATGTCACACATGTTTAAAAGATTGTAGACATCCCGTACCCCCTGTAAAGCGCATTCCTTATGCTTATACATATATATGTCATGTTAAAAAAAGACACCCCCTACCCCCTGAAGCGTGGCATCATATGTGAGCGCTCCCTAGTAAGAATTCCACGGTTTAAAATTCTTTTGATATTCATTTAAAAATGTACAGTTTTGAAAGTTTTTATTCGAAACGTGCAGTTGGAATAATTATTAAATTTCAGTTTGTAATGCCTATTTTGAAAATCGTTCAAGTTAGAAATGGGGAATGTGTAATATTAAAAGTTTTGAAAGACATGAATATTAAAAATGTAAAATGTTGAATGCTTCTAATTGCAACAATTGAGGGCTCAGATTCTATAACCGCCTAGACATTTTTCGCACTAAACGTAGTTGGTGTCTAAATAGTTGTAAAAGGGCTATTAAAAATCACATTTGACTTTGAGACGTGATTACACGTTCAAAAATGAAGCGAAAAACTTTTTCAAAGCTGTTAGAAAGCTTATTAAATTACACGTCAATTGAGACCTAATAACAATGGTGGATCCAGGGGAGGTGTTTAGTGGGTTCACTCCCCCACCCCGAAACTTTTGGCCTTTCGTATTAAAGGCTGACACCAGCTGACAAAAACATCATAGCCAAGGAGAATGAAAAGAAAGAGAGGTACCGAGACCTTATAAGGGAGTTGCAACGATTGTACCCGGAATATTCTGTTA
>NC_046661.1:30815145-30823620 GCF_010883055.1 Belonocnema kinseyi | reverse complement strand
TATAAATTTTGTATTTTATTGGACGAAAATAATGTTGACAATCATATTGTAGATTTTAATAACCCGCAAATAAGTACACTGAGAGTAGTGTTTAATGTACACTACTAAGTTATTAGTCATAGATACTGCACCGTTTAGTAAAATATGGACGGACTAGATATTTAGTGGAATCGATTAAACATCCGTTTAGTCAGCCCCACTAATATCGCCGCAAAAAATCAAGATCCCCCACTTTAGAAGGCAATAACTCCGCAGAAAAAATGTGAGGAGGTTCGAATAAGAACCACACGAATCCGTTAAGTTTTCTAAATAAAATGGTGTTTCTGTAATTTGCGTAAAAAATGTCGTTCCGAGCTAATTAACAAAATACAAGTAAAAATGCTGTCGCGAGGCCCATTGTTGAGACACGTTAATTTTCACATGGCCCCAGAGCTAAGAATATGTTGGAAAAAATGTGAAAAAAATCTGGAGTGTGCCACAACATGTTTAAAATTTAAAAATATCTAAAAATGTCAGTTTTGCAAGGATTTTTGTTGAATGTTTTTATTTAGGGATTGAATGGAGCTATCGTGCTGTTTAATTGCATAAAAGGTGTAGTAATGTACCCTGATTCCTATTTCGACCACAAAACTGAATAAAAATTATAATTTCGCAATTAAAGCCGCTCAGAATAACTCGGAGTAGAAAAAAAGTGTAGAAAAAAAAGGTCCGTCATATTTCCCAGCGGCAGGCAGCCGTTTTCTTCAGATTTTCCCACAGCTGCTGCTCGCTCAGCGGGGCCGCCTCAATGCTTTGAGGTGAGCTTCGCCCTTCTCTCCTGATATGAAATTTTGATATTATAATACAGTATCAAGCTTGCACACGAATTGTCTTGTATTTTGTTTATTTAATATAGTACACCTATTTCGGTATTATCATATAGTTTTGTAATTATTAGGCTGCTAATTCGCTACTGAAATGCGTGAAATATTTGTTTATATGAGCAATTCCATGTGCATATTTTTTTTTTTGAAATTATTTGTAATAAGATGATGTTGCACCATATGTAGTGTAATACAATTATTTTTCCATTTAGCCGAAAAGAAAGTGTGGACTTTCTTGGAAACTGAAAATAGAGGACTCCACACTTTTAACCCTATCCCGTTGTTTTACCATTTTTTAAATATTTCCTCTTTGTCTCGCCATTTTTAAGAAATTTGTACTCTTTTTCTTATTGTTTCGCCTATATGCGAATTGAATTAATACAGAAACCAGTATGAAAATAGAATTATTTTTATTTTGTTGGTTTGAAAAGTCTACTATTATAATTTTTCTTAACATTTATATCATTTGGTTAAAAATGTTACTATTTAATAAAAAAATTTAATAATATTTTTAAAAAATTAACCGCTTTGTTAATTTATTTTTTCGTCGAAAAGGAACTGTTATGTTAGTCATTTTTTGCAAATTGTAGTATTTGTTCTCATAAGTGTTGAAAGAAAAACCCTAACATCATTTTTGAATAATTGGTAGAAATTACAGGAAACACAAAATTGAAAAATTTGGTCTTTTTTCTTTGAACTCTCATAACTTTTGTGATTTTAATACTATTAAAGCGTATTTCTTTTAATATTCGTGATATGGTACAGTTCTTAACAAAAATTTCTTGAAACAAAAAATGTGAAAACCTTCTTGAATTTTTCAAAAATGAATGTTTAAACTGATTTTCAGAAAAAATACCCAATTAAAAAAATGCATAGATAGTTTACACTGTCCTCTAAATAATTCAATTTACAAATTAATTTTTGAAAAATCCAAGAAATTTTTGGTTAAAAAAATATTTCTTGACAACTGTATCTTATTACAAATAATTTTAAAAAATACACCTTTACAGCAATAAAGTCATTAAAGTTATAAGAGTTAAATTAAAATTGCAAAAAGCTTAATTTTCAATGTATTCTAAGTTTTTGGAATTTTTCAAAAATCATCTTATAGTTTTTCTTTTAACACCTAAGAGAACAAATACTGCAATTTTCATTAAAATTTTGAACAATAGCTTACATTCTGCAGATGACTTGACATGGAATTGCTCATATAAACAAATCTTTCACGCATTTCAGTAGCGAATTAACAGCCTAATAATTACAAAATCTTATTATAATACCGAAATAGGTGTACTATATTAAATAAAAAAATGCAAGATAATTCGTGTTCAAGCTTGATACTGTATGATAATATTAAAATTTTATATCAGGAGAGAAGGGCGAAGCTCATCTCGAAGCATTGAGACGGCCCTGCTGAGCGAGCAGCAGCTGTGGGAAAATCTGAAGAAAACTGCTGCCTGCTGCTGGGAAATATGACGGAACTTTTTTTTTCTACACTTTTTTCTGCTACTGTGCCACGCGCCTCGCCTCATTAAACTCCGAATTATTCTGAGGGACTTTAATCGCGAAATTATAATTTTTATTCAGTTTTGTGGTCAAAATAGGAATAAGGGTACATCACCACACATTTTAGGCCATTAAACAGCGCGATAGCTCCATTCAATTCCTAAATAAAAATATTCAACAAAAATCCTTGTAAAACTGACATTTTTTAATATTTTTAAATTTTAAGGTCTCTACTGGATTCTAAACATGTTGTAGGACACTCCAGAATTTTTTCAAATTTTTTTCTACATATTCTTAGCTCTGGGGTCATGTAAAAGTTAAGGTGTTAACAATGGGCCTCGCGACAGCATTTTTACTGGTATTTTGCTAATTAGCTCGGAACGAAAATTTTTTACGCAAATTACAGAAACACCATATTATTCAGAAAACTTAGCGGATTCATTTGGTTCTCATTCGAACCTCCTCACATTTTTTTCTGTGTAGTTATTGCCTTCTAAAGTGAGGGGTCTTGATTTTTTGCGGCGATATTAGATAGCGTTAAGTAGCCTCTACTGAACGATTCGTAGTACGCACTAATCCTGTTTAGTAGATCATACTGTTCGCTTTGTCGTTTATACCAGCGATTCCCAAACTTTTTTTGCAGTTTTCAGGGAGGGGCAGGGCCGCCACCCTACCATTTTTTCCCCGTTACTAGAACCCAAGGGCGATACTTAACTGCCGGTCATGCGGGAGGTTGCATGCTTCACTCGAGAGAATTAGAACCGGTTGAGAAATGTGATTCAGATAATTAGAATTGAATTGAGCCATGTCTTTAGGATTTTAGTTATTGAAACAGCCTTAAATCTCATCACAATGAAAGGGTCCTCATAGCGGGGAGGGGGCTGCCCTGCCCGGGGTGGCTTCCCCCGACCGCGGTCGGGCCGCTGACTGCCGGCAGTAGTTTGGGAATCGCTGGTTTATACTATCCCTGTTTAGTAGCCTCAGCTGAAAGATTCGTAGTACGCACTACTCCTGTTTAGTAGGTCCCACTGCACGCTTTGTCATTTATACTAATTCTGTTTCGTAGGTCTTATTAATCCAGCGTACTGGTTAACAGCTCCTACCACACGTTCAATGAATTTCACTAGTAAAAGAAGTGGTAAATAATAAGCACAGGGTTCTAGAAAAAAAACATGATGGAAGTTTCAAATATTGTTTTGTTATAAGATACTTTAATTCATATTCACGTAAATCAAAATGTACATTAATTATTATTCATTAATCTAATATTTAACATGTATACTATATTATACAGCATGTCTCAATGTGATGAATTCAGTCCCATCATTTGAGCATTGATGTATTACTAAGAACGGAGTTAACAAGTCTTCATACAAATGACATGTGAATTCTCAGCTGCTAGGTAACTGCATACGCGTGCAAACTCGCTTCAAAGCAAGCAACAATCATACTCTCGCACATAAAACAAACTCGCTTGTCCTCATTTACAAAAGTTTTTAATATCCGACCAAATTTATGGAAGGTATCAGGGTTTATATCCAGAATCACGAAAGAACCAATTCTGTAGTTAATGTCATAGATTTCAACCTACTGGACACCCAAGCAAGAACTTGAGAAAGTTTTTAGAATAGATTCCCGAAATCCGAAATTTAGATCACTTTGAGGGAAGCAGTCGAATCTCTCTCCAATACTATAATCAAACTTGTGCGAGAAACCGACCTTGGATGATAGTCGATGGTATAACCTCAACTGCTCTTTAAGAGCAACAGTATGGAATGTTGACCCTTGAAGTTGTTACTGACGCTGTTGCTTTCAGCTCCCTATGTTTCAATTCAAATCTCATGACACTAAGATGTGATAATGGGCCGGACATTTTCATGATTTTGGGATAATGTGCCATATCTATTTCGGTTCCATTTTATTGTAGCAAAGATGATTTTGATCGCAAGTGTGTAAAGTTCACACCACTAGGGCTGGAAAGAGAAGAATAATTAACTTATTCGACGTTAACATTTTTTATAATAAAAGTGTGCTACCATCAAACATTTCCAAGCGTAAAAATCATCGCCCAAACTCCAGATTAGTAAAAGAATTTTTAGGAACCATGGAAATATGTTCTAGATAGATATTTCAAGAATGTACGGGAAGTCCAGTTAGGGAAAAAAAATTTCAACATATTATCGCAGTTCCACTGAGAAATGCATTGACCGTTTTCCTAACCTATAAAAGCATGGGTTACATTGCTGAAGAGGGGCGTCACCTCTGTTTTGGCTGAAAAACTCTTTTTCGGTAACAAAATATTAGGATCTTTAATTGAACGATAAATGAAGCGATTAGCGAGGCAAAAGGTTAAAGGCAGGAATTTGACCAACATTATTTCTGTGACTAGTCTCAGGGATGCTTTTCTGCTCCCGTATGAATCATGAAGTCGGATATCGTGGCAAACCCATATTTGAGACATCTTAGTAACAAAAGTAACAATAATTTTAAATTTTTCCCTCGTCAGATGGCTTCATTTATCGTTTAATTAAAGATTCTAATAGCTTGTTGCCGAAAAACAAAAAATTCCAGACAAAATAGAGGTGACAACCCTATTCTGCAATTGCTCCAAAGCATGCAGCACGAAAACATGCAGTTTTCGAGAAAACTCACTTGTTAAAAACACAATACAGACACAGACAATTGATTTTTTGCAGCCCGAGTTCTCTCAGTGTGCGGCGTGATGCACAGATCACAGATCAATGAAAATCAAGATGGAATCGATTAGTATTCGACCCAAGCGATAGTGGATGGTACTACTAGTCCAGTCAATGAAGGATTTGAGAAAAAATTCGTAAAAGTAGCATTTTTTTCATAGATACGTTGACAATGGCTTAATAAAGATATTGTAAAGAGTTCCCAAACATACGTGTACGGCAAAGTTTCGAAATTCTGGAAAGTGTTAAACAGTAACATGTTTTTTAAAATTACTCGAGAACTGTTGATTTTAGGTCGAAAATGATGATGTGAAAAAATGTTCATTATTTTATAGGGCACAAAAAAGGTTCTATCTACTGTGGGCCTATTATCAACGGCTGCGCTATGAAATTGGATTAGCTGCACAATTCTTTTATTTGTGAACAAATAAAATAAAATCTCAAATATCCTGGCTGAAACGTCGGAAATATATCAGGCGATTTGTACTGGAGCAAATGCAGGTTCCTGTTAACAAAAAAAAAACGACTAAGTCATTTGCATGACAAACTAACAGTATAAAATGAGCTCAACTTCAGTGTACAATTTGATATGTTTAAGGGGATGATTTTGAGATGAAACTTCTTGCAAGTGTTCCTCCATTTTCATACAATACATTTTCCAATTTGCAGGTCAGAATAATAATATTTAGGGCCTCTTTTAAAGCTTTAAACAAGTAAATTTCAAAATTTAAGCTATGATGTCAGAAGCAGCGGTGATTATGAGTCCTAATGGCAGCAATGGGAGAGAATGGCGAGAACGGTTATCTCTTTCGATGATATTGAACCCTTCGAAATTTTTTTGCTCACTTTTCCCGACAATAGACTTGGCCTTCGGGTGGCCGTGACGTCACTGCAATGCTGGTTCTCAATTATTTCGCTGAATTCAACTATTTTTTGAATAAAATTAAAATCCTTTTTGATTAAAATATCAAATATCACGTTTTTCGTTAAGAAATTATGGGAAATTATGGGAAAATTTTCATACACGGATCGGAATTTTCCCATACAAGTATGGGAACTTTCCCATACTGAGGTATGGGAAAATTTCCATACATGGATGGTTATTTTCCCATACAAGTATGAAAACTTTCCCATACTGAGGTATGGGAAAAAATTCATACACGCATCGGAATTTTCCCATACAAGTATGCAAAATTTACCCATACTGAGGTATGGGAAAATTTCCATACACAGATCGGAGTTTTTCCATATAAGGATGGAAATTTTCCTATATCTCAGTATGGGAAAATTTCCATACATGGATCGGAATTTTCCCACACAAAGATGGAAATTTTCCCAAACTGAGGTATGGGAAAATTTCTTCCCACAACCTTAATTTTTAAAACGAGTAAATAAACAGAATTTCAATATTAGGATAAAATATAATTAAAATAAAACAATATTTACAGTGGAATCTTCTATAAAAATATGCAAATTAGCAGAAAATTAATGTTCAAAAATAAAGTCAGCTTCCATTCCTATGCGGTCCATCAATTTCTGGACTTGAGGATTTACTGTGTGGAGGTTCCTCTTATTCCTCCCTCTCTTGTGGCCCCCCTTAGGGCTGATTTTTTGGAATGCGCTGCAAAAATTAAAAAAATAATTATTACACATGCAAATTATACAATATAAAATAATGGATTAAATATTTTTTGACCTACTTCAGACAAATAAAAGGACCTCGTTTATGTTCGAGATAATTTATTTACATTATTCGACGTTTTGAGAGTCATATGCTCTCATAATCAAGACATTCAGTTAAAATTTCTTACAATCATTTTAGAGCCCCGTTTGAAAAAATATGTTAGAGAAAAATAATCTTAATATGTCTTCATTGATGTTTAGATTCGAAGCGTTTAAATAAATTATTAAAATAGAAATAAATGTGAATGTGAATATTTCTCAAATGTATAAGTTATAAAAAGTTTCAATAATTAAAATCAGGTTAAATAAATAATTTTACTAAATCGATTGAGAGGAATAGGATTTAAACTTTTTCTGTTCCTTTCAGGGGATTTTTAGAAAAAGGGAAAATCGCGTATTCATAGGAATAAAAATTCTTAATTTTTCTGCATTCAACGTCTAATGCCGGGCTTAAGCTTGAGCACAATTCAACTAATCTAAATATCGATTAATGTTAATAAAGGATCTCCAATATAATTAGGTACTTTAATTTCTCTTAAGTAAGTCAGAAACCATCTAATTTATTATTTTTTATAACATTTATATCTGAAATAATTAACATTTTTCAACATTTAAAAAAACTTTCAAAAACGAATTTTACAAATAAAAATGGCTGAGTTTGAATTAACTCACCGTTGGATAAACTCTAAAGTTCGACTGCTTTTCTCTCCGTATTTATATCCATATGTATAAAATGCCAGGAAACAGCACAAAACCCCTTCCAGTATGTTCCTGGGTTCCGTGATCATATCGCCTTCCGCAAATACCTGGCACGTAGCGTTCTCGTCGAAGAGGGATTGACCTGCAATAAGATAGAATAATAAGTATGTAATCAAAAGCATTAAAATAAAAAATAACCAAGTTGACCTCATTACATAAACTCAAGAGCAAAATTCTAACCTTTAATTAGGAGAACGGGTTTATCTCTGTTCCCCGCTGCCAATACTTCCTCCATTGGCGATATATCCTGTAAAAAGAATGATCATGGGTTCTGTAAGTTACCCTTAGAAAGAATATGTAAAATAAATTAAGGTTGTTTTTATTAGTTATTTACCGGAACAAGACGGAGTATTTCCTTGTCATCCTCAAGGAAGTAGAGAGGAATCAGCTGAAACAACGCTTTTAATTTTGGCGTTTCCTTTCTTAGATTTTTTGAAGCATTCTCTGTGGCGGCGATTATCACTTTCATCCTCTCTCTGCTTTCTTTCCTCTTATCCGAAACTTGGCTCTTTTTTCTTACTTCAAACTGCATTATGGAAAAGAGGAGCTGACCTTTAGAAGAAATTTTCTCATCCCACACTTCTTTCATGTCTCTTCCAAACAAAACAGAGGCGTGGGAAAGAAAATATTTCACTTCTTCTAGATGCGGCCACATAATCAAAACATCCTTGATTGGACCCTTCCTGTCAATGATGTCTTTTCGCTGAGTCGAATAAGTAGTTTCCATAAGCTCTGCTACCTCAGCATCACTAATCCTCCTACCATCATCCATGTAAAAATCATTCGCCGCGTTTTTCATCTGAAGCAGCTCCAACCGCTTGTTCTCTTGACTTTCCTGTGTCTCGCCGTTAGGAAGAGTTACTTCGTAAGCCACAGAACCATACTCGTCGTAAACTCGGTCTTCCATATGGATACGTCCATTTCCCGCCTCATTTTCCAGGTTTTCTCTTGAACTAGCTGTCCTTTTT
>NC_046661.1:30813615-30815045 GCF_010883055.1 Belonocnema kinseyi | reverse complement strand
GACTGCACCATATATCTAGTCGGGAGTGGTGCTGACTGAAAACAGATGATTTGGAGCGATTCGCGCGCCATCTGTTGGTCATTCTAAGGATTTATTGAACTAACCTCGTATATTTTTGACTGATATGTGAATGAAATTTATCGATTTCGATTAAAATTCAACTGGTTAGATGTAAGTTTAACTATATTGCAAAAAATTTATGTTACTACGTTAAGATCAATAGCTTTCCTTGAAGAATTAAATAATATGTTCAAAAAAATTTTATTTGGTTCAAAATTAATTTTTTTAAGTGCTAGTTGAAATTACATTATTTGTTAAAAATTGCTCACTCTTCGTGTTTAATTTTTGTAGGAAATTTAATTATTTTGGTTAAAAATGCAGCTGTTTGGTTAAAATTAATCAGTTTTTGTTGAGGTTCTTCTTATTTTGTGGAAAAAGTGTACTCTTCGGTATAGTTTAACTGGTTTTTATTTCAAATTAAAATACTTCATGGTTGAAATATTAATTATTCCATCTTTTGTTGAAAATTCGCCTTTCTCAGCAAATTAGGACATTCATAACTTGCTGTGAATCAGGTAGTAAATTGACGAGACCTTAATACGAATTACGATTATGATACAATTAAACTAAAAGGAACATTGTGATGAAACCGCGACCACAGTCATTTAAAAGTCGATGTGTAAACTTGCATCTTATTACACTGGAAACTATTTGACCTATTTAATAAATTGTAAAGATACATACCGCATTACATTCACATGAGACTGAATTTAAAAATAACAGCATATTTACAATTTTTCTGTGTGATTTAAATCGACGGAATGTATAAGTGTTTGATAGATTGCGAAATTACATAAAGTATGTTATTGTCACTGATGCTTAGGCCGGAAAACAAAGGAGTATTCGGTTATTCTACCTCCATTTATTTGCAAGATATTCCATTTTATATGAGACGGTTTGTTCAATGGTGAAAATAATATTATTTTGAATAACTTGTACGAACTGTCTACCGTTATGGAATTTTCAGTAACACTAACCCCTTTTCCAGCTCGTTCAGGGCTAAAGTTCCGGCAAATTTCGTGATATTAGTCAGCGCCTAAATTATAATGAAAAAATAATTAAGTTTTCTACAAGCAGTATTACTAGCTTTGCTTCAGACAATTCACGTCTTTCTTTTGAATTGATAAGCACAAAGTTTTTCCACGCACTTGGCTGTGAGTTTACACGCAGTGTGTTTTTTTCAGTGTCGTTCGTTTTTTTTCCGCAAGAGTCTCGTTCATTCACGCAGACTCTTATAACTTCACTACATATTATATGGGTTGATTAGGTTCCAACGTATTACGATGTAAAATAACACAGAATTTTTTTAAAGTGTATTTTTGAATGTGATATAATATTTTCTAAGTTCAATTTTGTTTGTAGATTGTTTT
>NC_046661.1:30811361-30813515 GCF_010883055.1 Belonocnema kinseyi | reverse complement strand
GAGCTCCAAGGAGATTATGTTGAAAAATAAAAAAAAATTTACCCAAAAAAAATTGTTTTTATACTTCATTCTAAGGACTTATTGAACTACCCTCGTATGATAATATATGAGAAGAAGCGGAGATATCATGAAAACAGGAGAAAAAAAGAAGAATTCCTGTAAAAAAATTATTTTTTAACTTTTTTCTGAAAAATTTAATTTACCGATTTAAAATCCATAGCTTTAAAAATTAAACTATTCAGTTGAAAATTCTTTTTATTGGGTTGAAAATGAATTTTTCAAAAATTAGTTGAAATATATTGAAATAGATCAACGCATTGCGTCGAAATGTGGATGACTAAGGAAAAGATCCACTTCGGACTCTTGCAAAGCTTCCTCAATGTGAAAGTAATAAATTAACTGTTTAATAATCGGATCCAAAAAAACTCACTTTATTTATACCAAAATTTGAGCAAATGTTTAAAAACATGCTTTCTGTAGTCGCTCGCGATGATTCTAGAATCGCTAAATGCTCAGGCTAGCATCCTTTTTGTGCCAAAATACAGTTAATGATGACTGGGACGCCAGAAAAGCCTGATTGTCCCAGTAATCGCCAGTAATTTTCGTTTAATAATTGTTTTTATAATAATTTTTTATTTTATGAAATACAAATAGGAAAATCCAATAAATATGTATTTCACGGTAGTGTACGCGATTTTGCATCCGTCAATACAACATAACCTCCGAAATGTGTGATTCTTTGGCAAAAAATTTCGCAATAGTCACGATTACTAAGCCATTTACCTCACATTAAAGAAGAAAAAATTAAGAAAATGATGCAAACCCTTACGAAACACGTGTGTACAGAAATATGACACAAATGTTACGTTTGGGTTCATCAACGCTTCTTTCTTTGAAAAACTCACAACACCAAAAGTTTCGGAAAATGTTTGAACATATGGTATACTGCACTACTTGCTTGACGCTATGACTCCATTAGCCCTACTCTCTTCGTTATGCTTCAATCACCATGGTTACAGCACATGCGCGCTTCACTCGGGTGCGCCTGCTACAGCTGCGAATCAAAGTACCATACTTGTATGGAATTTATACCATACAGATGTATGGAAATCTCGAAGGGTGTTGGAAATTTTCAAGCAACCTCTGGAAAATTTCCATTCGGGTATGGGATATTCAAAAGTATGGAAAAATTTCCATACTTTTGTATGGGAAATTTACGATTATTTTTTACAGTGTATTTTTCGACCACATAAATGATGAGTTGTTAAAAAAATGGAACTCTTGAATTTACTACAAAACAAATAATTTTTTAACGAAACAGATTACGCTTCTATGAAAGAGTAAGGTAACTTTTGCACAAAAATTGGAATAGATCGAGTCAATTTTCAAATAAAATGATTAATTATTGAAAAATTATAATTATTACATGCATTTTTAACTGACAAGATAAATTTTAAAACAAACATAAAATAGTTAATTTTTCAGTTAGTAAAATAAATTGTTAACAAAATAAACATAATAAAGAAATTTTCAGCAATATAGTTTAATTTTCTAGCAAAGAAATTAAGTTGTAACCGAAAAGATCAATTTTCAACTATTGAGAGTACGCTTCTAACAAAAAAGACGAATTTTCATCTAAAGCTGCTAGATTTTCAAATAAAAATAGAATAGTTAAATTTTCAGTAAAAAATGAATTTTTAATTAAATGAAATTACATTTTCAACGAAATAGTATATTTTTTAACAAAAAAGATTAAATTTATATTTAAAAAGATAAATTTCCGACAAAAAATTGCAACAGAACATTTTCAGTTAAAGAAATGAATTGGTAAACTAGAAAAAACTTATTTTCAACGAAAACGATGATTTTTACACAAGATACATGCATTTTCAATAAAATATTTTAATTTTTAAAGCAATTTTAAACTAAAAAATTTTAAACTAACCAAATATTTCAATTTTAATCTTAAGAAGATAAATTCTGAACCACATATTTACGACTTAAATTTCCACTTAAAACAATTAATTGTCAACAAGAAATCTTAATTTCCATGAAAATAATTAAATGTTGAAAAAAATGTTTATGAACTAAAATGATCAGTCATCAACCAAATAAATTAATTTTAAACAAAGTAGTTTCACTTTCAACTATGTA
>NC_046661.1:30810122-30811261 GCF_010883055.1 Belonocnema kinseyi | reverse complement strand
GGAATTTGGAGGCGCGAAGTAGACAACTTAAAGTCCTAAGTCCTAAATTCGAGGAAAACAGATGAGGAAGCTGACCCTCCATAAAGCCATTGAGAGGATGAGCATAAACTTTACAATTTTTAAAAATACTAATTTCAAAGACAGATGTTCGAAGCTATAAGAGACTATTTCACGAAAGGAACGGAAAAGCACGTTTCTGCCATAAAGGGAATAGCACAAAAGAATCAAGCTAGGCGTTGTACAAATGTCTCGAAGAAAGAGCTTGAAGATTATCGCAATACAAAATGAGAGAAAGTGAAATTATGATATTGGCAGCTGTAAAGAGTATGAAAATCCTTATAATCTACACACACACAAAAAATAATAAAAATATAAAATAATGGAAATATTCATATGAATTGTTACGCCGTAACAATATCCTTAAGAACCTATACAAAACCATAATTACAAAAATGAATTTTTTATTTTGAAACGCAGTGAATAAGACAATTAACAATGAATATAACATAATTTTGAAATGTCTATAACTCGGATTGATTTGTACTTTATACCCTAAGCACTAGAAAATTGTGATGGAATTTAATTCACACGTGGAGGTTAAAAACTTTTCATCTTTTTACATTCTCATTTAGGGGTTAAATTTACTATATCAAGATTCTTTTTGGCAATGTTAACAACATTCTATTGAAGTAGACTGAGAAAATATGGCCGCTCCCGCAAAACACGTTTTTTATTATTGCTTGCGATGAGCATGATAACTCCGGGAACGATTGTTTGCAATTCAAAATCCAAAAGTACAATTATTAGACTTGCTACAGGTTCGGGCATTTTCGATAAAGTGAAATTATTTGTATAATGATCATTAAAAATCGCAACTATTTAGTTGCAAATTAATCTCTGTTTGTTAAGGATTCAAATTATTTGGTATAAAATCCTTTTTAATTCGCTGAATTCAACTATTTTTTGAATAAAATTAAAATCCTTTTTGATTAAAATATCAAATTTCACTTTTTTCGTTAAAAAATTATCTTCTTTGGTTAATAATTGAGCCGCCGCATGGAAGAACGGGATATAAAATATTTTTCGAGGAGTGGGAGGGCCCTTGTAGGTTTATGAAGACATTGTTGAATTTATATTTT
>NC_046661.1:30808145-30810022 GCF_010883055.1 Belonocnema kinseyi | reverse complement strand
AGATTAAAACCAACACTCGGTAGAGCAACAAGTTCCGTATTTTTCGATTCGTTACTCGGACTTGTACCTTTTTTCGTTTTTCGTCAGTTCTACCATATTGTTTTCAGTTCAAATCACTTCGTTATTTTACAGACCCTTTGTTTTCGTTTATTACATACACAATTGTAAATAATTATTTCATTTCTTTTAAATATATACCATGTTTAATTTACAATTTTTGTTTCTTGTTTTATTTCGCTTATTTTGGGGTAGTTCGAATTAAACCCCAAAAAACTTACGTTAAACTAAACGTGAGGAAAAAACATTGGTCCTTCAAAACCGGATACTTTACCGCGTGTACTTAAATAATTTGAATCACGTCGCGTAAAGATTGTCGAAACAGCATTCTCGAGAAGTCTGCTATCATCAAGTGAAATGAATAAATTGAAGTGAACTCGAATATTGTGAACATTGGACATCTCGTGAGTGTTTCGCAAGAAAACTGTGAACTTTAAAAAAATTGTGAACTTTTCAATTTGTGAACTTTAGAAAATTCTTAAATTTCGTGTCGGAGAGAAAACCAGGCTCGTCACAGCAGTTTGAATTGTGCATCGACGACGAGATTTGTGGTCCAAAATCTCTCATATCCAATTTATTGACAAATGGGTCAATAATTTTAATTCCAATAATCGATTGGAATATCAGTGTCCAGGATACAGCCCAACAGAGGAAACTGATCCAGGTCTTACAGCCCCGTCGCATTTTTTAAATCTTGCCGACGGCTCGAGCTAAATAGAATTTCGTCGATCAACAACGAGGATCAGCAGCAGCAGCCGTCACTGGTCCAGAGTTCATCTCAAAGGTTAGCAAGTTATTTGAATCACCAATTATTCCCGCCTTATTAGTCCTCACTCCAAAAAAGCTTGTTTCTTGTCGTCTGTAATTCGTAAATTGTTAAATCTTTCAAAATGTCGAAAGAAGCAAAAATTAAAGTTTTTAAAGCTAGAATCAGCAACGCACAACGTGTGCTAGCTAATTTCGAGAAATTTCTGGCCGACTATGTACCGGAAAGAGATTTTCCTGTTCTAGAAATAAGAGAAAAGGAACTAGCTTTTGAACGCGAAAATTTCGATAAATTCATATCCGAAATGGAGTTACTTGAGGATGATTCCGATTATGGAAACGTCAGAACTAAATTTTATGAAAGCTATTTTTCGTGCTATAGTAAAACCTTTCTCATAAAAACGCCACAAACGCGGCTGCGACTAACATTACGCAAAATAAAACTGATTCGTTACCTTCGCTAAATAATTTAAATTTAGAAGATCTCGTTGTCGCAACCGGAAGCGCCGCTCAATCGCATAGAGCAAAGCTTCCATTGTTAAATAGACCGACTTTCAGTGGAAGCTATGACACGTGGTTAGGATTTCATGATTTATTTAAATCTCTCGTCGATGATAATAAATCTATTACAGATATTGAAAAATTGTATCACCTAAAAGGTTGTTTGCAAGGTGATGCTGCGGAAGTCCTAGCTTCAATTGAATTGTCGACAGAAAATTATTGTGTCGCGTGGGAATTACTAAAAGAGCGTTATGACAATTGGAAAATCATTCGCGAAGGACACGTAAAATCTCTGTTACATTTGCCATGCATATCAAAAGAATTTCCCGTTCGTTCGCTCCTTCATCAAGTGCAAAAGCCTATCAGAGCTCTTAGAGCCTTGAAAGAATCCGTAGATAGTTGGGATACGCTATTAGTAGTTATGATTGAAGAAAAACTAAATCCTTTTCTTTGCGAAAAATGGGAAGATTCTAGCAACGAACTTTCCCAGCCAACCTATAGTGATATCGTAACATTTTTACAAAAGCGTGCGCAATTCGAAGACACTAAGTCTT
>NC_046661.1:30804064-30808045 GCF_010883055.1 Belonocnema kinseyi | reverse complement strand
TCCCTCTGCTTGAACTGCTTACGCAGCAATCATCGTGTCTCCGAGTGCTCTGCCGCTTCTTGTCGTAAGTGTAACAAAAAACACAATACCCTTTTGCATTTTCAAAAACAATCGTATATAGAATCAACTAGCTCAGAGGACCCGGCCAAAACCGCCACAACAAGCAAATCCGTTACTTGCGCGCTTGCGAACGTTACTTCTGAAGGCTTATTAGCCACTGCCATCGTTGACATTTTTAATCCGCAAGGAAAATCGAAACCTTGTCGTGTATTTTTGGATTCAGGCTCACAAGTAAATTTTATAACTGAAGATACTGCATCTTTTCTAAACTTACGCAAAAAATCGTTGACATTTCGGTCAGTGGCGTCGAATATACTTCCACAGGAATCAAACACTCGGTTTCCGCGACTATGAAATCGCGGTTTAGTAAATACCAAAAAGATATTGATCTTTTCGTGCTTCCTCGTATAACAGCAAAAATGCCTTCTATACCTATAAATCGGTCTGAGTTTGAACTCCCGAAAAATATCACTTTGGCAGATCCCGAGTTTCACAAGCCATCTGATATCGACATTCTTATTGGCGTCAAACTCTTTTATAAACTCTTGTATGTTGGTCAAATTGAGTTAAAAAATCATCCTAACGTTGTGCTGCAAAAAACTCAACTCGGATGGATCGAAGCGGGAGAAATAAATAGCCCTTCTCCTACAACCAAAGTTCAGTGTCATCTCGCGATAACACCTCTCGACTCGAGTCTCACTAAATTTTGGAAAGTCGAGGAAATTCCCAAGTCAAAATTACTTTCCGCTGCTGAAAGGGCATGCGAAGTCCATTTTGCAAATAATACGCAACGTGATGCCACTGGCCGTTACATTGTCAAATTGCCCTTCAATGAAAATAAAGGTAAACTCGGAGACTCGCTCCCAATTGCTTCTCGTCGTTTCGCATACTTAGAAAATCGTTTCGTAAAAAATCCTGAATTAAAAAAGGAATATTCTACATTTCTAGAGGAATATGAGACTTTAAATCACATGTCGCTTATTAAAAATTCAAATTCTGCTGAACTTGGATTCTACCTTCCACATCATGCCGTGGTAAAATCGGACAGTCTCACCACTAAAATTCGTGTCATTTTCGATGGTTCCGCCAAAACTTCCTCTGGCATTTCTCTAAATGATTCGCTGATGGTCGGTCCTACGATTCAGGACGATCTTTTCTCTTTATTAACTCGATTTCGTACTCACAAATATGCCCTCACTGCAGACATAGCAAAAATGTACCGTCAGGACTTAGTACATACCGATGACGCTGTCTATCAAAAAATACTTTTTCGCGAAAACCAAAATGCACCTATAAAAATATACTCGTTAAATACTGTCACATACGGTACTTCCTGTGCGTCTTTTCTGGCCATTCGCGCATTACATCAATTAGCCAACGACGAAGGAGCACAGCATCCAATCGCTGCTGCCGTTTTGAAAAGAGATTTTTATGTCGATGATCTCTTAACCGGCGCAAGCACGTGGCACGAAGCCGCCTTTCTTCGAAATGATCTCAGTAAACTCCTGGAAAAGGGAGGATTTCCTCTTCGCAAGTGGGCTTCAAATGACCCCACTCTAGTTTCGGACGTTCCCGTTAACCCTTCCGATACTTACATGTCGCTCGATCCAAACTCTACGATAAAAACTTTAGGAATTCAGTGGAATCCTCGTCAAGATTTCATTTTTTATTCGGTGAACTTGTCGGACTGCCCAAAGCAAGTCACAAAGCGTTCCATTCTTTCGCAGGTCGCAAAACTATTCGACCCACTAGGTTTATTGGGTCCTGTAATTGTCAAAGCCAAGATTATTATTCAACTTTTATGGAAAGCTGGCGTTTCTTGGGACGGCCCAATTCCTCTTAGTATCCACACTATGTGGACCGAATACAAAGAGCAATTGCCACTTTTAAGTGACGTCAAATTTGATCGTCTTATACTCGCTCCCGACTATAGCGAAATTCAAATGCATGGTTTTTCTGACGCAAGCGAAAAAGCGTATGGAGCTTGCATTTATTTACGCTCAACTGATGCTCAAGGCAAGCATCATTCGTTTCTCGTTTGCTCAAAATCGAGAGTCGCACCTGTAAGCAGCGACACTATGACATTACCGCGCCTCGAGTTATGCGCGGCCCTTTTACTTTCGCAATTAGTCACGGCTTCCAAGAAAGCTCTTAAAATGGATTTCAGAAAAATTTTTCTTTGGTCAGACTCCACTATAACTCTTCTGTGGATAAAAACTGAGTCTCACACTCAACCTACTTTCATCGCTAATCGAATCGCGGAAATCCAGAAACTCACACCATCTTGCGAGTGGAGACATGTCCCCTCTCAAGATAACTCCGCAGACATGGTATCGCGAGGACAAATGCCTCAAGAATTTTTGGAATCTCAAATCTGGAAAAATGGCCCTCACTGGCTTTCTCAGGAGGAAAGACAATGGCCTGCTAAAATTCACGTAGAAGTAGCACCGCCTAAACGATCTTTTATCGCCACGCCAATTAACGTGAAAGTCGTACTCGAAAGAAAAAATCTTCTCGAAAAATATAGTTCTATGGTTAAACTTCAGCGCCACATTGCCTATCTACTTCGGTTTGTAAACAATTTAAAAAACAAAACTAAGAAATGTATTGGTCCTCTCTCTGAAGAAGAACTTGATTCTTCAACTCGGCGTATAATTGAACTCACGCAATCAGCTGAATTCTCAAAAGAAATCACTCATTTAAAAAATAGCGAAAAAATTGATGATCGCAGCCGTCTAATTCCTTTGAACCCATTCGTCGATAATCAGGGAATTCTCAGAGTTGGCGGTAGGCTTGTTCACTCGGAACTGTCCTATGATCAAAAACATCCCATTTTATTGCCGTCAAATCATCACATTACTCGACTATTAATTCGCGAAGAGCACTTGAGGCTTAAGCACGCGGGCGCTCAAGCCACCTTATATTCGGTTCGCGAGCACTACTGGCCACTAGATGGACGTAATACAATCCGGCGAATAGTTCATCAATGCGTTTCCTGTTTTCGCGTCAATCCGCGAGGCGTAGATTACATGATGGGGGATCTTCCTCAGGTACGCACTTCGCAATCTTTTCGACCATTCCTTAATGTCGGGGTTGATTACTGTGGTCCACTGTACATCAAGGAAAGACGCTTTCAGAATCGAAAAAGGATTAACGTTTATGTCGCGATTTATGTTTGTATGGCCACTAACGCTGTCCATCTTGAACTAGTCAGTGATTTGATAACAGAAGCTTTTATTGCTAGCTTAAAAAGACTTTTTTCTAGGAGAGGAAAATCGAAATCTATCTATTCCGATAACGGAAAAAATTTCGTCGGGGCTAATCGCGAGCTCAATGAACTTTACCAATTGCTTCTCTCGGCTGAGCATGATAAGAACGTTCAGCAATTCTCGATGAATGAAAGAATCACGTGGCATTTCATACCTCCCGGAGCACCACATTTCGGGAGTCTTTGGGAGGCTGCCGTGAAATCCTTCAAACACCATCTTTTGCGCACGATCGGAGACATTTTACTGACATATGAGCAACTTGAAACTTGTATAATTGAAATCGAAGCAGTTCTAAATTCTCGTCCTATTTCTCCTATGTCTGTCGATCCTAACGACCTTCGTCCTTTGACTCCTGGTCACATCCTAGTTGGTGGTCCATTAGCAAGCATTCCCCAGATAAACCTCTCGGACACGCCTTCCAATCGCTTATCGGCTTGGGAGCACACTCAAAAAATGCGGGAGCATTTTTCGAAGAGATGGAGTTCGGAATATCTGAACCAGCTCATCGTTCGTAGCAAATGGCCACTTAACTCCAGCCATTGTATCAAAATCGGATCCATGGTAATGATCAAGGAAGATGAAATCACTCCTCCACTGCAGTGGGCAGTAGGCAGAGTCATTGCTGTCCAACCAGGCGAGGATGGAATCATCA
>NC_046661.1:30758589-30803964 GCF_010883055.1 Belonocnema kinseyi | reverse complement strand
ATTAATTGTTTGTTTTAAGATATACTCTATTATTTTACTTGTCTACGATTTAATGCAATTTAAAACTCTTGTTGAACGTGGATCGTTCAAAAGGGGCGGCATGTTACGGCGTAACAATTCATATGAATATTTCCATTATTTTATATTTTTATTATTTTTTTTTGTGTGTAGATTATAAGGATTTTCATACTCTTTACAGCTGCCAATATCATAATTTCACTTTCTCTCATTTTGTATTGCGATAACCTTCAAGCTCTTTCTTCGAGACATTTGTACAACGCCTAGCTTAATTCTTTTGTGCTATTTCCTTTATGGCAGAAACGTGATTTTCCGTTCCTTTCATGAAATAGTCACTTATAGCTTCGAACATCTGTCTTTGAAATTAGTATTTTTAAAAATTGTAAAGTTTATGCTCATCCTCTCAATGGCTTTATGGAGGGTCAGTTTCCTCATCTGTTTTCCTCGAATTTAGGACTTAGGACTTTAAGTTGTCTATTTCGCGCCTCCAAATCCCCCCCCCCCCCCCCCCCCCCCCCCCCCCGCCTCGCAATGGTCCTGTCCTAGCAATCCCTCCTTCGCCAAAATTTTCCCTCTCTTCCAGATTTCGAAAATTAACCCTACTCTCGCACCTCCATGTACTTCGAAGTCCAATTTTCCCTTAGATTAAAACCAACACTCGGTAGAGCAACAAGTTCCGTATTTTTCGATTCGTTACTCGGACTTGTACCTTTTTTCGCTTTTCGTCAGTTCTACCATATTGTTATCACTTCAAATCACTTCGATATTTTACAGACCCTTTGTTTTCGTTTATTACATACACAATTGTAAATAATTATTTCATTCCTTTTAAATATATACCATGTTTAATTTACAATTTTTGTTTCTTGTTTTATTTCGCTCAATGTAGGGTAGTTCGAATTAAACCCCAAAAAACTTACGTTAAACTAAACGTGAGGAAAAAACAGATATGTTTGGAATTACTCTTATTCAAATTTTCAAACAGAATATATTTTTCATCAGATAAAAAGATGGCTTAATGTGCATTGCATTGATATTATTTTTGAAATTTTCCTCATTGAGAACCTGCATTACAGAGATGTCACGGCCACTCGAAGGCCAAGTCTATTGTCGGGAAAAGTGAGCAAAAACATTTCGAAGGGTTCAATATCATCGAAAGAGGTAACCGTTCTCGCCCCCGCTCCCATTGCTGCCATTAGGACTCATAATCACCGCTGCTTCCGACATCATGGCTTAAATTTTGAAATTTACGTGTTTAAAGCTTAAAAAGAGGCCCTAAATACTATTATTCTGACCTACAAATTGGAAACTGTATTGTATGAAAATGGAGGAACACTTGCAAGAAGTTTCATCTCAAAAGCATCCCCTTAAACATATCAAATTGTACACTGAAGTTGAGCTCATTTCATACTGTTAGTTTGTCATGCAAATGACTTGGTCGTTTTTTTTTGTTAACAGGAACCTGCATTTGCTCCAGTACAAATCGCTTGATATATTTCCGACGTTTTTTCCAGGATATTTGAGATTTTATTTTATTTGTTCAGAAATAAAAGAATTGTGCAGCTAATCCAAACTCATAGCGCAGCCGTTGATAATAGGTCCACAACAGATAGAACCTTTTTTGTGCACTATAGAATTATGAACATTTTTTCACATCACCATATTCCACCTAAAATCAACAGTTCTCGAGTAATTTTAAAAAACATGTTATTGTTTAACACTTTCCAGAATTTCGGAACTTTGCCGTACACGTATGTTTGGGGACTTTTTACAATATCTTTATAAAGCCATTGCCAACGTATCTATGAAAAAAATGCTACTTTTACGAATTTTTTTTCGAGTGATATTTGTTCCCCGTTGACTGGACTATACATGATTTTTCCGTTTAGTAGCTCCGACTAACCAGATAATCAGAGATTATACTGTCCTATGTAGTGGCATTTACTAGACGGAACCAAACGGCGTTTAGTATGACACCAAATGCATAGTATAATATATGAAACGATCGTCTGCTAAACGAATATAGTACGAATGACTAAATGAGTTCTTTCAGTGTATTTAATTCAGAAAATCTACTCTTCCCTTGAAAATTCGGCTTCATCGATGGTAACAAAACATTCCTTAAAAATTATAGCCGTATGTTCATTACAGACAAATAGTGTACAATTTGAACATTGTTTCTTTGTTTTTCTGTTCTTCCTTGTATTGTAGGGGTGATCTTAGAGGGTTGTTGAATATTATTATGCGTCTGGGATTTTAAAATGGGGTTTTCTGAAGGCGATTAGGATGATTATCTCAAATTTCTAAAGTTCTTGAGACTTTTACTTGAAGACCCTTCGATCTGTTCAGATAAAAAATTAGGGGTTCTTTGATATTATTATGGGGTTGGGAATACACCTTGGGCTTTTCTGAGGGTGATTTGGGTGATTATATCCAATTTTCAAATTATTTGTGACTTTTACGTGAAGGCTCTTCTGATCTGTGTAGGTAAAAAATTGGGAATATACCTTGGGCTTTTCTGAAGGTGATTTGGGCGTATATATTAAATTTTCAATTTTTCGAGACGTTTACGTGACGGCTCTTCGAATATGCTCAGGTGAAAAATTAGAAAGAAAGACACGTTAGTTGGCACATGACAGCTTAACTTGAGAATAGCTAACCGGAAACTCATAACAGTGAACATGTTTATGTTGTATTTCAAAATATACAAAACCGTCGGCCCAAATGACCAACGTGCGCATACTCCCGGGTTAAGGGCATGTGATACTTAGAAAATTGTCGATTTTACCAGTTTTAGATTCCCCCGACTTTTTTCTAGAATAATAAATATTTTGTCTTAAAAAGTTGGAAAATGATAGCGAACATTCTAACGGACGTCCCCACACACTTTTTTCGTAGGTTAATTAAAAAAAGCTTCAATTTTGCAAAGTCTGATTAATTTGCATAGCGCTTATGAAATAGTATCGATTTTTTCTGTGTTAGATTCCACCGGTTTTTTCGTAGGATACGAAATATTTTGCCTTCAAAATTGGGAAATGATAGCGATCATGCTAACGAGACGTCCCCACCCACTTTTTTTGTGTTTTTTTATCAAAAAATTTTTGATATTGCTAACAACGTGCGTGTATATTTCGAGGTTATGTGTGTTACAATTCACATGAGCGTTGCTTCCAAACTACACAATATTTTTGTCCGAAAACTTTGGACTTACAAATGAACATAGTAACTCATCTCCCGGAACTAACCTTGTTTTCAGGCAATCAAAAAAGTTTATTTCATAAATAATTTCTAGATTATCGAAAAGGCAGAGATGAAAAACGACGTAACCTCAAAATAATGCATATGCATAAAATTTTTATTTAGCACAATACATTTTTTTTGTTATTATCCCTCAAAAAAGAGTCCGGAGACGTCCGTTATGATATTTTATAGCATCTCCGAATTCAGTTTAAAAAATTTTTCATTTTTGTGCAAAAAAAGCCGCGGAAACTGTAAGTATCACATGTCCTTAAGCCAGTAAAACTTTTTAAATATTTACAGGTTCTTGAGACACGGCTAACAATGTAGCGAGTCTACCCATCTGCGGTAATCGCCTACTGAAACTCGACGCATTTTTAGTCGTTTTTTGAGAACCCTTAATGATTATTAAAGTTTTATTAGCTTAAATTAAAGATAAGACTTCAGATACTATGTGGTATAAATTAGACATTTTTGCTACAACTTTCCTAGTTCATGCCACAAGTTGAAGTCGAGGTACAAAATTCGACTAATTTTTGCATTTGTTTTTTCTTCTCACGAAGTATATTCTCTTCAAAAGGTCAAAATATCTCAAAATATCCGACGGTGGTTTACATCAAAAAAGTTTATTCAGAATAAAATACTTTTAGAAAATACTTTCAAAATTTGTATTAATAATTTTATGTACAGAGTATTGGCAGAAATTATCGGCACGACTAAAATTGATTGAAATACAATATATAATGATTATTAAAAAAGGTTTCAGTATTTACATATTTCTTAAATGTATTTCTTAAACTTTTTTTGCGCGAAGATTTACCCTAGAGCAGTTTCTAGGGATAAAATTCTTTAAATATATTAAGAATTCGGTATAACATAGTTATTCTTCATGAATAAAAATTAATGTGGCCATACGGTCATAGTACAATAAAACAAAGGATTCTGATGTTAACGAATGATTATGTATTTTTCAAAATATTCCTTACGTTTCGACCTTTATGCTAATCTTCTTCAGAGTTAATTATCACCGAAGTCGAAATTTTTAAAAATGAAAATAAAATTGTTTATTTTTGACATTTTTAAAAACGATATAACACTAATAATTTATATATTAGCTGTAGTGAAAATTCTATCCATAAGACGTTTCAAAATCGGATTACTTTACTTTATTCAGTTTTGGACTGAAACATTTTAGTTTGATTCTTCAAACAAATTGTGGTTTAATCTTTGTATTAAAAAGTATTCATTTATAAAAATTACTGTTGAAATTAAATTGAAACCTCAGAAACCGTACTGAGATCTCAAATTTGTAAAAACTACATTTTTGAAAACTGACACTGTGTTTTGTTTTGGATGGCCATTCGACTACACAGTACTTTAGAGATAAAGCTAGTTTTAAATGAGTGAAACATAAGGCTCATATTAAACTGGCATCACAAATGAAAAACACGCCAAATTTAAATTTTGATAATTCTAAATTGATATTTATTTAATATTCTTTATATAATGCTTTAGTAAATTTTACTAACATTTAACATATCTGTTTTTAAATTAATAGAAATTTTAATGTATTTATTAATAAAATGGATTCATTCAAACTTCTTTTATGTGTATTAATTTTTGAGCTACAATTTTAATATTAATAATTTCAAAATCAGAATGATGATTTGATTGTCATGCATGTTTGGATAAACCTGAATTTTGATTTCCAAGTTCACAATCTCTTTTATGTTCTATTATACGAGTTTTAAGTTTCCTCTGCCAGTTTCTAAGATATAAGCTTTGTTACAACCTTTGCATTTGAACAAATATACAACTCCAGATACACTCTCTTTATTATCTTTATATTTATTTTTAAAAAGTGGAATTTATTTAGCGTAAACACACACACACACACACACACACTAAAAATTTTAAGTGAAAAAATCTTTTAACATTCTAAAATTTACTATTCAAAACATTTGAAATAACAAAAAATTTGCCATTGAAATTTTAAAATGTAGGGATAAAATAATTAAGACAAATTCTAATATAATAATATTTTTAAAATCGGTGAAATTTTTATTCTAAATCCGTCATAATTGACGTGCTTATATTATCTGATCGATACAATATTATTTTCTGTCTTTTACAAATAAGTAATTGTCGAAAATTAATTGCAGGAGCTTCCAGACTGCATTCGACTGGATTCAGCCGGACAGCCGGAAGAAACCTTGAGGGATCTAAACCAAAATTCGATCAAATTCGAGGAAGAAGACCAGGAGCTCTTCTGTGTTGGACGAACTCTTGGCACGCAAGATCCTTATGGACAACGTGTACTTCAGATAGCATCAATCCTACGAAACTTAAGCTTCACACCGGAGAATGCTGCCGTGCTTGGAAGGAATAGATGCTTTTTACGATTTGTACTGCTCTGCGTGAGATCGAGGTGGAGTAATCTTCATCAACTCGGCTTCGATGCCCTCGGCAACATTGCCAATGAGATCATTCTCACCGAGGCTGGACATAGAATAACCGACGTTGTTATTTCTTGTGTGGCGAAAGGCATTGCCTCCCAAGACAGATTCATCGTGATTGCCTGTCTCGAAATCCTTAACAAAATTAGCCAGCAGGACTCCAATGAAGAAAAATTAACCTTGGGTCTCAACGACGGCGTTTATGAACTTATTTGCAGGTTAATACTCTTTCCTTACTATTCACACAATTCGTTAGATAAGTATTTTTATTTTCCTCGTCCCTCGCACACTTACCTAAATCATTAGTTTTTATCAATAATTACTGTATGAATATTTAATGTTCTTTCCGAGTTATAAATGTATAATAACTAGGTGTAGTTGCGTAAACAGAACTCTGGTTTCTGTGGTGAAAATGTATTTAGCGCTTAACTGACATTTTTTATGAAAATTTGAATAAGATCAATTTTCAGTACCTCCCATGTCTATATCCAAGGGTTGAAGAGAAAAGGGTAATTTTTTATGTTTAATAAAAGTTGTTAATTATCAGTATTAGAATCGCCCGAAATGATACATTTAAGTTTTTCAACGGATCTTCACCCTTGAGGCCTCATAAAGCCAAAAATCATGTTTTGACCAGGGCGCCTGTCTATATTTAAATATGTCTGTCCATTCGTCTACACACAAATTTTCTTTATACTGTTTTTTAGAGGGCTTATTTTTTAGTTATTTATCTAAACTTATACAAACAAATCGAAAATTTTAATATCATGCCAAAAGAAGAGTGTTTCTTAAAAAAAAATATAGAAGAAGACTTTTAGCTTTTCAAACAAGCCACAAATTTAATTCTACCCATTTTCTGATAGGAGTCGAAGATCTTGTTTCATCCGTCACAAATGCTATGATTTTTATTTTTATTTTTAGCATATCAGCAGTATGAACGGAAGAAAGTCTAAAGAAAAAATTATAGCTTTTTATTGTGAGGTAGCTTAGAAACTGAATGTGGACGCCCTCATGAAAATGGCTATTGTAACCGTTATCTGTTTCGGAGACATTCGCGTCTTTCTAAGTCAGAATAAATATTATTATTTTCGGGTTTGAGTAGGGGATTATACTTGGGCCCAAAAGGTTAGGTGGGTGAGGTGGTTAGGCGTAAATTGTATCATAAAATGCAGTTTTTATTGATAAATATCGAATAGTAAAATGCTAAGAATAAAATGATATAAAACTATTTTTTGTCAGCAATAATACGAGGAATAGCACCTTCGCTACCCCCGGGGCAGTGATAATATTGAATATTCAATAATATTCAACAATATTCTTTTGCTCTCTTAAATGATCAAATAACACGACGATACATATTTTCTCTCTTAGAATTTTTACATGAGCAGATAACTATTAAATCATTACATATATCTTATATGTCTTAGGCAATGCTACTCCTCTATATCACTATTTTCTTCCGACTCAACTCCAACATCTAGGTTCTTGATTACACTCTCTCTCTCTCTCTCTCTCTCTCTCTCGCCAGTCTTTGGAATTCTTTTGCATATCTGCAGAGCTCAGAGCTCAGTTCTACATTCAGAATATTTATTAGTTTATGTTCAATTTCGATATGCATATCTTTTTGTAACCGAGAATCAACCTCCCTGACCAGATCCCTTTGAATTAGTCTTGTTGCTTCTTCGAAAATCCAAATGTGAGCTGACTTTTCTTCCGATGCTACGCACAATCGACATAATGTATTGCTGTACCGTTTATTGTCACACAAACCTACATTTCCACATCTCATTCTTGCCCACTGTTCCTTCAACTCCCCATTTACCTTCCTTAAATCCAAGTATTTCTCCGTTTGGAATTGCTCTTTGTAATTTTTGTATAACTTACAGTGTTTAAATTTGTCGATCCGTCCCCAATGAGATTGAATTTCTTGTTCTGACTTTCTTATTCTGACTTTCTTAGAACCCCTCGTTCTAAATTACTTTGTATTTTACCTTCATTTCTTTCCTTCCTCATTAAGCGTAATGTTATCCGTCTCCTACTTCGACCATCGCTTTTTTCAATACTTCTCCCCATTTGGATGCGTTATTATTATCAATCGCTCTTAATTCCTCCATTAGACAAATCCTAGGCAGTCTATCTCGCCCCATTCTAAAAATGCCTAAAACGTATCTACTTGCCCTTCTTCTCGCCTCAATTTCTAGACTTCTTCTCCCTGCTTGCATTCTCCAAATATAATTTTGGTCTATTTCTGTCTATCCCTATTATCATTTTTATATATCTGCCTTGCAGTTTTTCCATAACCTCTGACCTTTCCCATCACCATATTTCAACCCCGTATAGGGCCCCTGACATTGCCAACGTGTCTAACAAGTCGAGTTTTCTTCCTAAATTATTTATTCTTGCCCTTTTCATCGCCCCTATGCTACGTCGATAGCTTTCTGTGCTTTTCCTGCTAAAGTTCTCATATGCTTACTAAAAGTCCCCGCCATAGAAAACCAAAAACTCAAGTACTTATATGGATCCACTACTTCTAGTTCTTTTCCAAATATTTTCCATTTTCCCCTTTTTTTCTTCTCCCTCCTTTCCTAAATATCATTATTTTTGTCTTATTTACATTAAATTGTTCAACCGTGAGCAAAATCCGCTATGAGACTGAGATCGTCAGCAAATTTCAGTGTTTCCTATTACTGTACCTCCTTTTTTCCTTTCCCACTCTTCATCTAAATCTTCTACAAACACGTTAAAAAGAGTTCGGTTCAGTGGATACCCTTGTCTAATCCCCCTGTTAGTCGTAAATCTCTCAGTTACACCTTTATCCATGATTACTTCATTTTTAGTTTCCTGTATATAATGTTGATCATTCTCAACATTCTACCCTTTTTTCCAATCTTTTCCAATTTAACAAAAAGAGTCTCTGTCTGCCAAATCAAAGGCTTTCTTAAAATCTACAAAAGCTGCGCACTGTTTTCCCCCTTCCCTTTTTAACTTGTTTATCGAGTTCAGCGCAAAAATATGTTGTCTTGTCGCTCTACCCTTTCTGAAGCTTACCTGACTTTCTTGTATCCCACATCTAAAAGTGCTATTCCCCTACAGTCACCAGTATCATCTTCGTCACCTCCTTTGGATATAGGGAAGATTCTTGCTTTTTCCAAACCTCTTCCTCTTCTCCCTTCTTCCCACATACCATTGATGGATCTGCGGACTTCTTCAAACTAGCATGTAGGTAAATCTGGTAGAAATTCTACCGACAGGCCGTCCTCTCCTGGCGATTTCCCCTTTTTCATATTTTGTATGCATTGCGCTACTTCCTTAGCATCTATTTCTCTATTTAGGTCATCTTCTCCCTCTTCCTCTTCTAAAAAACTCCCACCGTTCCCTGTCTTCATTATTCTGCGAAGGTCTTCAACTACCTCTTCTTCTCTCGCCAAATCAAGAGTTCTGATCTCTGCTTCACTGATTTTATGTGTCTCAAGTAATTTCTGAAAGTGACATTTCCACTTCTCTTTTTTGATCGTGTTGTCCCTTTTTCTTTTCCTAGATCTAAAATTACCTATTGCTCCCCAAAACTCGCTCATTTTTTTACTCTCCGCCACTTCCTCCCATTTTTCTTCCCTTTTCTCTCGTTTCTTTTCAGCAAATATTTTCTTCAAAATTCCGTTTCTTCGCGAATTCCAAACTGTCCTTATCGCTTTTAGTTTTAAGAAAATTTTTTTAAAAGTTTTCCAGCCCGTATGTTTTAAAGGTTTACTTTGCTGTTCCAACTCTTTACTATTTTTTCCCTTCCAGTCTATCCTTTTTTTTTGTTTCCTATCTTCCTCACCTCTTCATCAGCTTTTTTTAGGTTTCCAGGAGTCTAACTTTACCAGCCCCCCCCCCCCCCCCCCCCCCCCCCCCCCCCCCCCCCATCCCGATCACTCTCAATTCTTTATTACGAATTTCGACTCCCCTCCTTTCGCTTATTACACCCTGTATTTCTTTGTCTAGGGATTTCCCCACTGCCCTGAAACCTCCAACCTTTATGAAGTTCTTTTTTTTCTCTCCACTAGTCCCCACTTCAATTCTTCGACACTGAATAGTTCTGGTCGACCCTTGCTTCGGCTAGGATTTTCATCTTCTTCAGCAAGCCTTTCGAATTCTTTAGAATCTCCCATGCAACTGTATTTTCTTTCTTGTCATTTGGGATCTTGTTCCTGTCCTTACACTTGCGATTGTGCTATTTCTGGACGTTCTGAAATCTCTTCTCTGTGGCTCATTTCACGAGGCCCTGTATTTTCTTTATTTTCTGCCAACACAAGCCGCGAAATTTTTCCCTTCTGTTCATTTACTGTTTTCTTTAGATCCATTATTTCCCCCTTCAGTAATTGTCGAATAATTTAATGTTTAAAGCTTTTTTCATAAATAAAACAAAAACTATGTGTCCTCTAAAAAAGTGATTAATAACAAATTTGTAGATATTGGCAACATTTTCTAAAACTAAAAAAAATCTCGAATTTTGAAAATGCTCTAAATTTTTTAAATTTGTTTGTAAATATCTGTTTAACGAACTTAACCTTCATTTTGGGGACCTTAAGAAGTGTATCCAAGGCTGACTTGATTGAACAAATCCTTCAAAAGTTAGCGTGGCTACAAGTTTCAGGTAACCATACGTACAGACATACAGACAGATATACAGACAGACAGACATACACCGACAAAATTTTATGATTTCCGGACTCTATGAGTGTCGAAACGTAAAGATCTGTTAAAATCCAGTGACCGAAAACTGGACGATTACATTACTCTCTCATGAATGAGAATGTAAAAATTATTAACTTTTGTAGAAATTGTTGATGTAAATTGTTGGCTTTAGGGTCAGGTGAATTGAAACTAATTAAGTTGTTTCAAGCGTTTCGACACACAATGGTGGCCTCTGATCAGTGATCTTTGTCAATACCATTCCTCCCGCGTATATTATTAACAGTATTTAAAATAAACATTTCCAACTTTTGCTAACGTCGTCGGTCGCAGACAGTAGCAATGCATATTTCTTATGAATTTTACGTAAAAAATCAAAAAGTTCGGACTTTGTCGCAAGTTTAAGTGAAAAATACGAAATATATTAATCAGCTAAAAAAACAGTTTTTTGTAAATAATTCAAAAACTAAAAAAGTTGCAACTTTTTTATTAAAAGAAAAAGATTTGCCATTAATGTATTTTACAAATTAAAATTCGAAATTTTATTCTCAAGTGCTCAAGGCACTCCCCACTCCAGCAAAATAATTGTAATCTCCTTTTTGTATTCGGCGCTTCAATTTATGATCTTTTGTAGTTGCAAAGGCTGCAAATAAATATGATTTTCTTAAATTTGCAGTGGTGAAGATTTTTTTTTTTTTTGATAATATGGGATATTTCAGAATTTTTTCGCTTTCACAATTAGAAGTTTTTTTTTTTTAATTCGGTCGGTGTTCAAGTTGAAAGACGCTCTTTTATATAGAAGGTCTATCGAGGTAAATATAGTTTTTTTTTGCAGGTTTTTGGCGCTGAGCGACATAGCATTGTTGGTGTACACCCTGGAGTGTCTTTATGCGTTAACTTCCTTGGGTGAGAGACCTTGCACGAGCGTCGCGCGGGTTCGCGGGGCTATAGATACTCTGGTGGCATTGGTGACGGTGGAGGCGCAAAGTTATGGTCCAAAGGCGTGCATCCTGATGAGGGTCGTCGAAACAGTATCAACAATATCAACACCCGCGCCTCCAGCCTCTGGACAAAGCACCGCACCGACACCCCCTGCTGCCACGCCTGTATCTACACCCGCCGCCGCTACCGTTCCGCCACCTCCGGCTCCCGCAATGTTAACCCCAACTACATCCCCCAACCCCGCGCCACCACTCAGTCCAGCACCGCCGAGACCATTAACGCCTGGCGCGACTCCTGTCAAAACAATGACGCACAGTGAGTGTACTATAATTCAATAAGAAAACGTATTATGGATTGATTAACATAATTATCGCTTCTGCAAACTGTAATCAAGTTCTCGGCTCTCCTTAATCAACTCGAGTATTTTTCTTTTCAGAAGTAGTTGAAACTACAAATTCAGTTCAACAACAACACGCGCATCAACAAATTATTCAAGAGAACGAACAATTCGCCCTTGGTTGGTTGAAGACGTCATTCGAACTCGCCCCTGGCACACGTATCGAGCAAGAGGAATTTTATAAGAAATACCTTGGCTGCTGCACAAAAAGTGGAAGAAGGGGAGTCATCGCTCCTTTGCATTTTCCCAGATGTGTTAGGTAATTATACATATTTTAAAATATTGACGACAATGAGAAACACGTCCTACGACATTAAAGTGGGGATAAGGTAGTGTTGTCAGAGCATAAATTTCCACAAGAAGTCATGCCACAAGATCAAATAAGTATTGAAAAACTGAAGCGGAAATACAACATTTTTTAAAAGTCTTCATCGTGTCATGAAGAACATGTTCATAAAATTGCAAGCTCACATGTATGGTGAGATGCGAGATCACTTCTTAGTCGGCTCTGCTACAAATAGTATGCAAGAAAAATATGAGATGGTTATTTCGCATTAAAGTCAAGAAATAGTATTGAATTTGTTACACAGTTAAATTTCTCTAAAATTATATTCTGTTACGCTTCTTAAAACAACAGATCCCAACTAACCTAAAAAAAAAATGCAGGCTGTAGAAGCTCGCTATTTTAGCTATGGTTAAGTACCCATTTGAACAGGCCAATAAGTTTAGTTCAATTGAATTTTCGCGCGCCGGCCGGGACCTTCGATGAATCGATACATTGATAAATCGATTGACTGCAATTCACGCCGCACCGTTGCTCGCAGATGGCTGACCCCTTCGCTTGCGGCGAGCTCATAGCCAGTACCAAACGAGTCACCACCCGGTAAAGGTGGCGTTCCGACTAGCGAACTCTTACTGAATTACTCGATGTACAACTTCTGCTTTTCAAGCTTCTGCAAGTTCGCTATTCTCCTTTCTCTCGGTCCTTTATCTAGAGGATCTGGGAATTTCTCCTCTCTTATTTATTACTCTTCTTTCTTTACTTCTACTTGCTCTTTTTACCTCTACCGTATGTCTTTAATTACTTTCCTCTTCTTCTCAATTCTCGGTCCTCTGTAGAGAGGATCTGGGATCCTATCTTTCTTCTACTACTCTTTCGGTCCTCTGTCAAGAGGATCGGGGATTTTTTTCCACCTATGTCCCGGTCCTCAATGAAGAGCATCTGGGATCCCATTCCAATCATCATGATGGACCACATGACCACCGCCAGAAAAATTTATTTTGCCCCAAAAAGGATGAATTAGTATTATTAAAAAGAACTTTGAATTTAATAAAAATGAAAAATTGCTTGACAAATTTTCTCGTAAATCAAACTTTTCCTAAGATTCCCTGTGAGAAGACAACATCTTATTCACTTGAAATATAGAATATTATAATTGTGAATGCTTAATTTTGGCGTGTTCGAATGATGAATCCCGGAATGGCGAGCTCTTTAAATATAAAATAGAATATTTTGAAATTTTAAAGGCTTGAATTTGAAATGCTTGATTCTGAAATTGTTTCATTTTGACATTGAAGTTGAAAGTACTTAAATTTTAAATTGCTCACCTTCGAAGACGTTTCAAAATTTTTTTGTTTTTAAAACATGTGATTTGAAACTCTTTTATTATGAACGATTTACTGAATAATTGTTTAATTTTGAATGCAAAATATTTAAGTTGAGGCGCTCGATCCTAAAGTAAATAGGTGTTTTGACACCGGAAGTTTAAAAAGGAGATGTACAATGAACTGCACAATATAGTTCAAACGTAATGATCTCTCAACGGTATAAAAAAATGTATTTAAAATTTAATTGTCTAATATTCAGTTAATGCCAAAAGTAGAAAACTGCCGATTTTACCTTATCTGGATCTGTTTACACTTGATTCGACCAATTTTTATTTTAATATTCGTTTTAGGGATCCCAAATCTCAATAAATTATACTAGTTCATAACAAATAATTTTTAATACTCTTGAAATTTACGACCGACAGCAGTAGCTAGGTGGTAATCCTCGGCTCGTCGAGATCTCGAATGTTATGCGCAGATAGGTGCGGTTAACAATCGGATGGATGGCAGTGATAACACAGGCCCATAAGAAAATTTATCTGAACTATGTACGAGACTAGTGTATCATTATGTATTTTGAGCCGTTGAATCCGAATCTGACATCAGAATGAGGATAAAACGGTAACATTTTCCCTTAGCCTAGGGAAAAAGTAAAAAATATAGGGAATTCTGGAATATGCGAAGGTGATAATTGTAAAATAGCAGAATATCTGTACCTGTAACTAACAATTGCACTTTTATGTATTTTAAGCCGCTTAAACCAAATCCGATCTCAGAAATTTACCTAGGCGTCAGATTATTTCCATAGCCTAGAAGAAAACCTTCAAATGAAGAGAATTCGGGCTTAAGGTTAATTAAAGTTTGTGAGTAAATGTAAATTCTTCACGTATCTGCAGTCGCTTAGTACAAGCATAGCCTCAAAATGTCTCTGCAGAGCTTCTCTTTTCCTCTAGTCTAGGGGAATAAGTCGAAAATCAAAAAGTAGCCTTGGTTTTGTGCAGACTACATGTACTTGCACAAAAGACGACGAATAAATACAAAATATTTTCGTATTTCAAGTTGCAGGGTTGAAAACCAACATAGATACACTTTTTATCAACACAATTTTTCCCTAGTCTTCGGGGAAATAACATTAGGAGAAGTATCAGATTATTATTAAGCATGATATATTTATACACATGGAAGTCTACGAGTCAGATACAGTCCAACTCCGATGAATTTCTAAATTCGGAACTGTAGGGGCGGAAAATTCCAGGAATTGCGGACTTACCTGATGCCGCATTTAGTAGTATGTAGGGACCTTGCATAAAGGGAGGCGCTAAACAGGCGGCTGAGTGCGGATTGGTAGAACTATGGTAGAACTAGAAGAGATCGATACTTTCGCTTCGTTACCTTCGATATTCTTCGTGTTTGTCGTGTTTGAATACATCGTGCCTTCTACCGCTTGCTCCAACTTCCGGTCCAACACTTCCGACCACATAGCCTATGGCGCGTCCCCTATCACAGCGACAGTGCCGCCGGGCAGGCTCCCCGCTGCGAGCAGAAGGCTGCTTTCCTCGACTTTCGTGTACCTACCACATAAATTTTAATTGGCTGAATGAATTTCGTGATATAATTTAAAGAAAATGAAAATAAAGTTTTTGAAAATCGGTTAATATCCGAACTAATAAATGAAATATTTACAAATCTTGTGAATGCAACAAAGTGCGATAACTCTTGAAGTTATTATCCGATTTTCTTCTACTTTTTTTTAACGTTTATTTGATAATCTAACTAATTTAACGGAACTTATTAAAATTCTATTGATTAATATTTAACCAACTTTTCATTTTTCTCAACCGGCTCTAATTCTCTAACAACGAAAAGGTTAGCGAAGCAAGCAACCGAGCACGAACGACTAACGTCCAGTGTCTCACTTGGGTTCCAGTATTGTGAAAAATTTTGAGGGTGGGGCCCCTGCCGCTCCCCAGAAAGTGCATAAAAAGTTTGGGAATCGCTGCCCTATCACAGGATCCCATTGCCGCAAAAATCAAGGCCCACCACTTTAGAAGGCAAGAAAAAAATGTGAGGAGGTTCGAATAAGAACCACACGAATCCGACAAGTTTTCTGAATAAAATAGTGTTTCTGTGATTTGCGTAAAAAAATTTCGTTTCGAGCTATTTAGCAAAATACCAGTAAAAATGCTTTCGCCAGGCCCATTGTTAAGACACCTTAACTTTTACATGACCCCAGAGCTAAGAATATGTAGGAAAAAATTTGAAAAAATTCTGGAGTGTCCTACATGTTTAGAATCCAGTAGAGACCTTAAAATTTAAAAATATTAAAAAATGTCAGTTTTACAAGGATTTTTGTTGAATGTTTTTATTTAGGAATTGAATGGAGCTATCGCGCTGTTTAATGGCCTAAAATGTATGGTGATGTACCCTGATTCCTATTTTGTGCACAAAACTCAATAAAAATTATATTTTCGCTATTATAGTCGCTCAGAATAATTCAGAGTTTAATGAGGCGAGGCGTGTGCCACAGGAGTAGAAAAAGGTGTAGAAAAAAAAAGGTCTGTCATATTTCCAAGCGGCAGGCAGACTTTTTCTCCAGATTTTCCCACAGCTGCTGCTCGCTCAGCAGGGCCGTCTCAAAGCTTTCAGGTGGGCTGCGCCCTACTCTCCTGATATAAAATTTTGATATTATCATACAGTATCAAGCTTGTACGCGAATTATCGTTTATTTGTTATCGTTTATACTCATTTGCTTTTGGTTTTACTTTTCTCATTACACAGAATTTTTGAAAATCATCATTTAAATCTTTAAAAGTTTTCAAGCCAGAAGTGGAATTATCATTTTTTAAGTCTGTTTTACTTCTAAGATCATAAGTGTAACAAAGCAGTATGGACAAGGGTACGTTGCTGTAGCTATTTTTTGACCATTTATAATAAGCAAAAGCTTTAGATCTGAGACAAAACGAAAAGAGATTTTATTAATATCAATTAGATCGTAAAGCAACTTCATATTTTCGTGTGTCTCTTTAACCTGTGGAGCGATACAAAGCAAAAACACTTTTTTTCACTTATATACTTTGCTGTTTTACTGATTGACCCACCATTTGCATATAAATTTCTTTTTTGAACGTGATCACCACAATCTTCCTTTGAATTATCTTCAGACCATACCGACAAGCACACTTTTAAAAAGCCCTGTCCTTTATCACTCATTAATTTTACTTGACAAATACCAATAAATTTTCGTCTTACAATTACAATTGTGAGCAATTCCTCAGGGTCAGCCCATGCAACATGTCTCTTAATTTTCGGCTGGTTTTGCTTCCACATCAAACTAAAAAATATCTGTTTTATAAATATTTTATAGTGATTTTGCTCGATCAGACGTTTAAGCATGGAACTAATTACTTGATCTTGCTTTTTTTCACTCAAAGAATTCAAAATTACTTTAGAATTTTGTGCAGGCTTTTTACCACGCGTAGGACAGAGATATGCTCTTTCCCTTTTTTTATTTCTACAAAACATTTTTTACAAATTTTCTTTTATATTTTCGTCGCCATTCACAGCTTTACTTTTCTCGCTATTTTTCTATGTGACCATTTGTGAGGCGCTGTATAAATCATTTTTATCATCAATTACTACCGATGACATCCGTTTATGACCTCTGCCCTTAATTAATTTAGCATGAACAGTAGATTTTGCCGTTAAGCATATATAACAATTACATGTTCTTTCTACATTATCTGAATTTCGCGTACCAGCGAATAATTTAATATCTTCATAATTAGGCATGATCGGTAAGCATCTAATAGTATTTTTTTTTTAATTGTAATCTATTTCACTCTTGTCTTTCATATTTACAATTTCATTTTGTTTTAAAGTTGATCGATAAGTACCACAAACACTCACAGGATACTTTGAATTTATCACATCAACGTTTGGATACAATTTTTATTAGTATTTCAAGCAAATTTGTTGTACCTATACCAAATTTTTCCAGCTTCTCGTTTCCCAAAAATTATTTTTCTTCCACAAGGAGCACACACTTTTTTTGATTCTGTTCGTGATCACACTTATTTGTCGGCATTGTGCTAATAAAACTTTCAATTAATTACACTTATTTGTTGGTACTAAACTGATATATGTTTGAATAAATCAAGAAACTTATTCTTACAACTACAATTTAATTGTCTGTCCTGTGTGACTGTAAGATACGTTGTAAAATATAAGCAAGCGTCAAAACTTTAATTCATTTTTCCCTATGGTCATAATACTTATAACTGCAGTGTCTTATATATTGTTAACAAAAGCAAGCATGAGGACGAACAGAATTTACTATCGACGTGTGAACTATCAACTATCGACGTGTGAACTATCAACTATCGTGTGTTTAATTTCGACGTGTGAACGAAAGATTCACTATTTACATACATTATTATGTGGATAACATACACACGAATAAAGCCATAACTTTTAATATATAAACATGTATGTTACGTTAATATTCAAAAGATAACATGTTTAAAATTAGGTATATAATTTTATTTCAACATAAAAGATAAAATCAAAAAATTCATTGATTTGGTATTAACATGAGTAATATTGAAGAAAGGTAAGAGGTAAATTTTAATAGTTTTTTTTATTTATCATATATATTAGTTATCAATTTAAATTCACATATATATGGAATCATGGGTACTAACACGTCCTCGTCGTTGGTTTCGGGGTAGAAATTAAAAGTGGTATGTATTTTTATACACTCATCACACACACACACACACAAAATTATACCCCACAAATAAACACAATAATAAAAAAATAAAACGAGATTTTTATTTTTGGACAGGAAACCATTTTCTGATCATTGTATTTTTAAGATTTATAGATAAGGGAAGCAGTTAAGATTTCAATTCCAGCGGGATTTCATTACATAAATTATAACAAATCGAACCCCGCTGGCCGTTATTGTCGACATTTTTAGTCGAAATGGGACATGCTTAAAGCGCACCGTGTTTCGGTCTGAAACGATTCAATACCAAGCTTGGTTCAAACATATTAATATTTAGGGCAAGCCCTAAATTTTTAAATTATTGATATGTACCGTAAGTTAGTTTCGTATCTCCTATAATCGTGTATGTTCTGTTTGCAGTCATAATGGGTATAGAAATAATAAAGTTTATTCAGTATACAGCTTGTTTAAACAAAAACGTCCAAAATCAATAGTCACAACTCTAAAATAACTATAGGCAGGTTCCACATGCAAAGGAAAAAAAAAGGAAATGATATCTGGCAGAGTGTGGCTTCACGTGTAGTCCTGCCAGGGCTCTAGTTCCACGTACTGTTGATTTTCCTCCAATCTGAAACGAAAGGTAGATATTAGGTATTTGTACTTCAGCCACCGGCTAACTTCACTTTGTTAACTGCTGAGGGGAAAAATAGGGATTCGGTCCATATTTGCCCTCTTTTGCTTATATCATCGTACAAACTAATTTTTTCTGTATAACTGTATTTGAAAAGTAGTTTTTATTTTTAAATTACTATTTAATGAAATAATACAATTATTAAAAAAAAAAATAATAATTAATAATAAAATGATGAACTCTTTTCCTTGCGTGCCTGAAGGATGATTTTTACTGCCCGATTGCGTACAGAAACCCTAAAAAAACAAAAAATTTGCACGCAAGGAAAAGGGTCTGGAGTTGCGTCGCTTCATTGTGCCGAAAAATCAATTTACTTCCAAAAAATACATGGAGATGATTTCGTGGAGAGAAAAAAAGGAAGTGAACATCGCCAAGCCGCCTCTCACTGCACATCAAGCGGAAGAAAGCTTGTAGCAATTAGCCATTACATGGACTTCACCGATAGTTCTCAGTGACCTGCCCTGCCATTTATACTTTACAGGCCGTCCTTAGAGCGCCTCGGGAAGGCAGTAACAACGGGGGCTTCAGGGAGTGTGGTTGGTGAAGCACCCCGCCACAAAGCCATCTTCGGAAAGTTGCGCTCCAGTCAACTAATAACGGCTTTAAAAGGCAAACAAGATTTTGCGGTGGCCTAAGAAGTAAGAATTTTTTGGAATTGGACTCTACGATTTTGAGCTATGTTAAGGAAATTAAAAAATAACAATCGCTTAAACATTATATTGAGTATTTTCACTTCAACTATCAGCTAACTTCACTTCGGTGAAAGCTGAGTGGAAAACAGTCGACCAAATACATGAAACAAAACTTTATTTTTGTACTATATTTGTAATTAATAATAATTATTATCATTTCATTAAATACTAATTAAAAAATTAAAACTACTTTTCAAATACAGTTAGATAGAAACAATTAGTTTGTACGAAGATTATTAGCATAAAGGGCAGAGTGGACCAAATCCCATGCATTTGGTCCCTTGTTTTCTTTCAGCAGTTAACAAAGTAAAAGTAGCCGGTGACTGAAGTGAAAAAACCTAATACCTAACTTCCGTTTCAAATTGGGGGGAAATCGACAGTCGTCCGTGGAAATAGAGCCCTGTCAGGACTCCACGTGGAACCACACTCTGCTAGATATCATTTCCTTTTTTTCCTTTGCATGTGGTACCTCTTTTCTGCCTAAATTTATTTTAAGGTTGTGACTTCATTGGTTTTTGCATGTTTTCTTATTAAACAAGCTGTATACTGAATAAACTTCATTATTTCTATACCCATTATGCCTGCAAACAGAACATATACGATGATAGGAGATACGTAGCTAACTTACGATACATTTCAATAATTCAAAAATCTAAATATTCATATTTTTTAACCAAACTTGGTATTCAACCGTTTCAGACACTACGTGTGCTATTTTGCTCATACTTTGTGCGAATGATTTACGCATGCGCACACCTGATATCGTGCTACTAGGGACCCTGTAGTAAGGAACGCGCCAAAGGTGATATGTGGTGGGGGAAGTTGGAGTCAGTGGCGTATCTAGGTGGGGGGCTATGGAGACCCCCCCCCCCGAAACTAAATTTTTGCATTATTTAATTCCCTTCCCCCCACTCTGCCTATACATAAACCCGAAGCCCCCTCCGATACAAAAAACCGACCCCCCCCCCCTAAAAGTTATGGCTACGCCGCTGGTTGAAGTCAGCGGTAGAAGGCGCGATGTATTCAAACACGACAAAGACTAAGCATATCGAAGGTACCGAAGCGTGAACCTATAGCAAATTTCAAATAAATGTACAGTATCTGTTGTTGGAACGGAAGTATCACTCTTTTCTCGCTCGACGAATCCGCACTCAATTGCCTATTTGGTGCGTCTTTTACTACAAGATCCCTACGTGCTACTAGAGGGAGCATCCGATAAGTACGCGATTCCTGGAATGTTCCGTCCCTAAAGTCCCGAATTTGGAAAGTTATCGTCGTCTTTTGTGCACGTAAATGTAGTCTGCATATAACCTGAGGCCACTTTTTGGTTTTCGACTTTTTCCCCTAGACTAGGGGAAAAAGAAACTTTGCAGAGACGTTTTCAGGATATACTTGTACTGAGCGACCCGAGATACATGAAGAATTTATATTTACTCACAAACTTTAATCAACCTTAGGCTTGAATTTTCTTCATTTAAAGTTTTTCTCCTAGGCTATGGAAATAATCTGACGCCTAAGGGAATTTCTGAGATGGGATTTGGCGTACATTTATTTGCCCACGAGAACGATTTGGCCAACACGCCCATTAAAATTTCTCAAATGTGATTTTTTGGGCCACCCTAATGTGCGTGTGTGTGTCAGGTCAGCGAAATTCATGAAATCGCTGCGCATGCATATCACGGAAAGTTGATAAAAATCGGTCAATATCTTCAATGCCAGTTGACAGTTCTTGTAATTTTGCATGCACTTAAAAATATGCTTAATTACTCGAAATGTTAACCGATTTTCATCAACTTTTTTTTTCATTTTCTTAAAATTACATCAGGAAAATGATTCAGATAATTAGAATTGAATTGAGCCATGCATTTAGGATTTTAGTCATTGAAACAGCCTTGAAGCCAGTCCGATCCGGGCTGGCTTCCCCCGACCGCAGACGGGCCGCCGACCGTCGGCATCAGTTGGGAATCGCTGCTATAGAGCAGCGATTCCCAAACTTTTTTCGCTCTTTCTGGTGAGCGGTTGGGCCGCCACCCTCAAATTTTTTCATAATACTTAAACCCAAGGGGGGACACTTGACAGCCTGTGATGCGGGCATGTGCTGGATTGTCGCGCTCGACCGTCCTATTATAAGAAAATTAGAGCCGATTAGGAAAAATTGAAAATTTATTTAAATATTCATTAGCGAATTTTAATAGGCAGCTTTAGATTTTCTTCATTTTGGCACAACACTCCTCTCTTTAGACTGCTTACACAAACAAACGTTTCTCATATACATATCATTTAATTTTAATGTCAATAATGTTTTCACGTTTCGGAATTAGGAGCGCGGAACGCGTTCTTACTTTTACACATGTTATTAAGGTCATGGAACCGTAGTTGGGACTTCGCTAGTAAGCATAGAGATGACAGCACTTCCTATATGCTCCACCATTGCTGGATGCTTAACTTTGGTTTCAGGGAAATAATGTTACTTTATTTCGCTGTGAAAATAAAGTATACCTGCAACACAGACTTCTTCCACCGGTCGGTAAACGGGAACTTCCCACTCTCAAAATAATCGGTTTAAAATGCCCATTACACGCAAATATTGCATAAAATAGAAATCGGAAGAAACCTTATATTCAAGAAAGATGAAAGTTCAAAGAGAAGCGTTGAGCTAGAAAGGATAAAGACGCAAAACGCATCGAGGTATTTGGAAAAGTACCTACATAAACAAACAAAGGAAGTTAAATTGGGTCCTAAGTATTGCAATATATATATATGTGTGTGTGTGTGTGTGTGTTTCGTCTTTATACTTTCTAGCTCAACGTTTCTCTTGGAATCCTTAAAAATGTTACAACAGTTTTTAAATATTTTCGTTTACTTTGCCAAAACTAATTTCGGGAAATGGGCTGGACTGCAGGACAAGGAATTTGAAATTAGTGTTGGCAAAGTAGACAAAAATATTTAAAAACTGTTGTAACATTTTTAAGGATTCCATTATCATAGTTAAGATACAACATTTGGGCTGCCAGATCGAATAAGGGCACATAAACTTTTTTCGCCAGGAGTGGGAAAACCCTTGAGGCTTTCAAAAACAATTTGGAATGGTAATTTTTAAAGACTATCTACATGTAGAATTTCATTGCGTATCTTTTCCCCCCTAGACAAAAAGTTGTTAATTCAGTCAGTTTTTAGGATTTTTCAATAAAATTTTAATGGAATTTAGTTCGAAATGTCCTTCGACTGATAGAGTAATAAGAATGCAAAAATTTATTTTAAAAACATTGTTGTTAATTGTTTTCTGATGGGTGGCGCTTGTCGGACATCTCTGACTTCCAGCATTTCGTTTATCGAGTGAATTTAGAGCAACAAAAAACTACAGCGAGATAGTCGTTAACAGTAATACAAATCAGTTTTCTGGAAATTTTTAGCCCAATCGAATTGATATTCAAGAAATTATTAACTTTTCAAGACGATAGCAGCTAGGGACTCGCGCGCGGGTTATATAGAGTCTCTGATTCAATTCATAATACAGTTCAGCGGCGCCAAAAATAAAAAATAATCAAGTAATCAGATAATATTAAAGTATTATGCATAAATAATTAACATTGGATAGTGTAAAATAATATATTAATTTAGTGTTATGTACAGTAGATTGGTTCTATTTTTGAGACAAATCTAACAAAAATATATCATCTCTCACTTTTTTCAATTAAAAGAATTTGAAGTATTGCAACATTCGCGGAATTATGAATCCGGTGAATCTCAACAATTATATGTTTATGTTTTGTTTTACTTTTGTACAGTTTGTCTCAAAAATAGAACCATTAGATTGCACATAATATTAAATGAATGCATTATTTTACATTATTCAATATTATTAATTTATGCATAATATTTTGATGCAAACTCCTGTTGGAAAAAACAGAATCCAACGATTAAATTTGGACCACAACGAACAAACAAAAAATCCTATTGTAATGTGAAAAAAAAAATTTGGACAAAAATAAAAAAGAGGAAAAAAAATGAGAAGGCAGCCAACCACATACCCTTCCGTCTCTTTTTCTTTCTTTCATCTTTTATTATTTTTATTATGATCAAATTACAATAAAATAACATTCAAAATAAAAATAATTACTACATTCCCTGAACATGTTATTAGGAAATCCTCAAAACTGACTGAATAAGCACGAGTTGAAGTGAAAAACGAATTAAGATTGATTTACAATAAAGCCAGTTTTTTGTCTTCAATTAGAAAAATAAAAAAGCTACAACTTTTTGCCTGGTGGAAAAAGATGCGCAATGAAATTCTACATCTAGATGTAGTCTTTAAAAATTAAAATTCGAAAATGTTTTTTAAAGCCTCCAGGGTTCTTCCCATTCTCTTCGAAATAAGTTTATGTGTCCTTTTTCGATCCCTCCTCTTATCTTTCCTTCTTTTTAAATATTAGATAACTGGAACGCCTGTTACAATGTTACATTTGAAATGTTTTAGGTCGGTTTTTGGTATAACCGTGGGACCGAATCCGTTGATGGGTGAGACAACTGGGACGCAATACTACGAGGGCATTCGAATTCGAGCGACGCCGGCGGCAGTGACGTACTCCAGTCAGATGGTCATTGGAACAAACACAACGTCTATCTCCATCGCCAGTAATACAACTCCCGCTAAGGTGCTTCCCGTTCAACAGCGTACAGTCACGGCTATAAATCCCACCCCTGATAGCACAGCCCCTGAGAATCCCGGAGCACAAAGGACCCCTGCCCCAGCTTCCCCCATCCTCAAAGCCCAACTTTCCGCACCACCAAAGCCTCCCACCCCGAATCAAGCCCAGAATCCGGTCACAAAGATTGACTCAAAAAGTCAGGTGGGTCCGAGTCCTCACTCTGAAAGTCATTCACTCGGCTATCATTTTTTGATATTATCTCTTTCTTTCTTTCTTCCGTTTCTTTTCATTCCTTTGCAGTCATTGTCACATTTCCTCCTGCATGATACTAAATCAGAAAAGAAAAAAACAATTCTTTTTGAAATAACACATTAAAAAGGAATGACGGGGACGGATTCGAGGCTTGGGTTTGAGATTCTATTTCCTCCAGATTTTTGACGTACTTAAAAAAAAGATCATTTTTGTGTTTTTGTTTCCTTTGGTCTTTTTTTGTTTGGTTGGTGCCTTTAGATTCAGTTCCTTTCCTTTTAACCTTTCGTCTTACAGTTTTTTAAAATGAGTTTTGGTATTGTTATTTTTTGTTACATGTTGAAATCGGTGATTAAACAGGGTGGCCCCTAACCCTGGAAATAAAAGTGTATTTTCTTACTGGATTTTTTCTAATTTTTAATTTAAAAAACGTATTAAATGTAACAAGCGAAAAGTTAAATGAGAACCAAGAATGTTATATAATATCTATGGGTTCTGCGAATATTCGGCTTTTGTCCCGGTACCGTTAAGAAAGCGACTATCATCCCATTACGAATAAGCATTCATGCGCAAAATATGCGGGAAAACTCTGATGGACAAAGTAAGTAACGAGATAATTCTAAAAGAATGTGGTGCAAAAGAGACACGAGAGTCTGCATGAAAAAATGCATGGACATAAAAGAAGCTAGAGAACTATGTCAGGATAGGAAAGTATGGCAGCAAATAGTTAATAAAAAGAGTGTCAGTGGAGTGAATGACGCCTGAAACAAAATACCTTGGCCACTAATCGACCTAAGTGGGGAACCATACATAACGACTTTGTGAGGATCTTCACTTCAGGTGATTGCTAGAGAGATTGATCAGCAACCTGGGTTGGAGCAGAGTTGCGGAAAGAACGTGTTATTTACATAAATAACATGAGAAGTCTTGCTCAATCTGAAAATTCTCTATCCCTTCCCCACATTACTCCTTTCCCCACCGAGTGAGTCACGCCTACCCCGAAAGGGAAATGGCTTAATGGTGTAATAATAAAACGAGTCTATCGTTCCGCTACGGATAAGAATTAGGCTAACTTCATTTAAATAAATTTTCAGAAGGAATAAATAACCTATTATTTTTCAGAACATTTCCTACGAATTTAAAACTCCAGTATTTTTTATTGCAGTGTGTAATGTAACTTAGTCTCCTATAACTTTAAAAACAAGAAACTTTTAAAGATTTTTAATTCTTATAACACTTCTACGTTTCTGATCAATTTCATACAAAGTGAAGTTAGCCTAATTTTTGTGCGTAGCGGAAAGATAGACTAAAGCTTATTTGTAATCAGATGATAGACGCTTTCTTACCGGTAACGAAAGAATAGCCTAATATTCGTAGAGTATATCGATATAATAAATAATTGGAATCCATAATTAATTATCATTTCAAAGATGATCAAATTTTAATTAATGTGTTTCTCATTCTGTTCATTAGTCAATTCTCGAAGACTTCGCCATCTTAGGGTTTTAAATTATTCACTAATTTTCTCATTATTATTTAAAAAAGTAAATTAAATACAATTTCACACACAACTATTGAAATAATATCATTTTTTTTAAATTACCCGGAAAATAATGTAACAAGCTTTTCTTGAATTTTAGTGGCCACTCTACTAAAAATTAGTAAAAAAAGTAAGAAATTATTTGAATGTTTTGAAATTCGAAAATTTATTAACTTTATGTGTTGACGCATAATTTTCTTTTGTTTCAATGTTTTCGAATTCGGACGCATTCACTAATTTGTACAAATATAAAATTGATAATTTGCATTCTTCTAATTAAAAAAAAGTGTGGGAAATTCGAATGCTTTAAAAATATAATTCAGATTTTCATTGATAAGATAGTTATAAAATAGCTGGGTTTTTTTCTTTGCAAAAACATGTCATGCTTATTTTTCTTTTTATGTTCGTTATAACTTATAATGGTGTTTGTGACTTGTTTTTTAATGTAAACTGCATAGCACATATAATTTTTTTCACTAATACATTGATGTTAAGTGCTTATTCTTCAGAGCTGCCTGTTTTTAGTGCTTATATTATCTGTTAAACATGATCTCAATCGTTCTTTAAACAAATATTTAAATTGTTTTTTATTATGAAAAATCCATTCACAGAGAAAAAAAGTTTACTTTTTATTTGTCAAAGAAGTATTGGAGGACTATTTTTAAATGTTTTTTGCAAGAAAATATTTCAATCTGTACATTGTATTCAATTTTTCCAGATTAAAATTTCACTGTACGGGGTGGTCCAATTGAACTGATACTTTTTTAACTCTGTATTATCTTATATAATAATAAATTTGATTGTTGCGATTAAAAAAAATGTTCTAAAATATTTAAATTTTACAAATTTATGTCGAATTTTCTATATGGTCGAAAAACGAGTCGCACGCTGCACGAATGTGCTCCTGCGGGATCTTCGTCCATTCACGACTTTTCGGTTTCGTCATTTTGCAAGACAAGGTCAACACTAAAAAAAAACAGATTATTGATGTGCTTAAAAATACCCTTCTTCATGATTGGATGAAGATCCCGCAGGAGCAAATTCGTGCAGCGTGCGACTCATTTTTCGAACGACTCAGAGCCATAGTTTTCGCTCAAGGCGACCCTATAAAAAATTTGAAATAAATTTGTTTAATTTAAATGTTTTCTGCCATTTTTTAAGTGCTTGAATAAAATTAAATTGTAGTGAAAAAATACAGCGTTCTAAAAAGTTTCAATTCAATTGGGCCACCTTGTACAGTGTGCGGTTAGCCGCTTTCTAACGGATAAAAAACGACAGCTCTGAATTTTGTTGTAGCTATCACAGTTAAGTAAAATGTAGAACATTGTGGTTCAAAGTTGTATCTTTGAAAAATAAATTTTCGAATTTTTTTCATTTTACCAAAGCATAAATTGATAATTTTTCTGAAGAAATGATGTCCTAAGAATAAAAAATAAATAAAAACACGTTTCTTCGACTTCGCAAAATTTTGCATATATTTGATAAGGAGGAAATACGATTTTTTGTACACTTCTTTTTATTCCTGCTACTTAAGAACAAAACTTCATTAACTAGATTTTCAGGAAATTATTTGTTCATTTTTGTAATCATTTTTGTTAAATGGCATGAAGAACATTCGAAAGCCGGTATTTGAGCAATTTTAATGTAGAATCATAAACTTGTGCGCTAACATGCAATCACTGGAATTGTTGAGTATTGTTTGGTGTGGATTAGGTGTCAGTGTCGCACCCCCATTTGAGCCAAGCACTTCTGACCAGTGGATCTCAAATGCAACAACCTCAACAGCCTCTTCAGCATCAGCAGCAGCAGCAGCCATTGCCGCAACTGCAGTCGCAGCAACAGATTCAGATTCAGACGCTGATTCAATCTCAACCTCAGCAGATGCAGGTAGTGGTGAGGGACGATTCGAGAAGCAGTACCACTTCCAGTTCCATAATTAAAAGCCTCCTGGCTACCAAGGTAACGGTCAGCAGCGAATGCATGTCCAGTGCCGCTGCGACTTGTGTGTCTACCCCTTCTGCCTGCGTAACAAACACCACTAGCATCGCATCCGGCATCAGTGCCAACCAGCCAATAACCATCAACCAGGTATGGTTGTCATAACTAGGTCTTTCGTAGATCACATAAACGTTTGAATATATGGGCGGAGGCTTTTTCTTTCTTTCTTGATTACTTTTAGCCCCTTGCTGTTAGCAAATCGCTATGTTAGACCATCTCTAGAAATTCAATTATCGTAATATGCTTTGCTTTTGAGAATTTTAGTCAAATCTAAAGATTATTTCTTAAATTTCTTTACATTAATGATATTGAATTAGTTTTTGCTTTGTGTAACCATTACAATCAACAATTTTCAGAAACTAAACTCTTCTTTCACTTAATTTAGTTCTTTTAAAAATTCATTCCATTTAGCAAAAACTCCCTACACAGACAAGAGGTAGGCCAAAGGTCTACACATGAAAATCTGCTACCATCTCCGTATGTACTAGATCTTCGAACATAGCAATCCGAACCTTTCTATATTCGAAATTATTAAGTTTTTGATTTGTGCTCCATCCATATATTTTTTCATTTGTGGTAAATTTTATGGTCTGCGGAAAGAACTTCGGAGTAATTGCTCTTCCTCGTTCAGTGGCGTGACCCTCGTTTTTAGGATTGGAATTTTTTTTTCGTTTTTTTTTTAATTCGAATTACCTGTAATCGAGATATTATTCAACGAGTAAGAGTGGTTGACCAGTACTAATTGAGTAAAATGCATACATCTTTTACAGAATTCAACATTGATTAATTTCAGTTCACCGTAAATTCAATTTAATATAAATGTAATAATTATTTTAATATAAATATTTTGGATATAAAAATTGGTAAAAGTTAGAAGTCGTGATTGAGGGCCTGGAGCCGTATCTAAATGTTCGTAATAATTACAAAATCTAAAATATTTAATAACTTGATTTTCATTTGTATTTAGATTTACGCGTTGGAAATATTGAGTGTGCTTACTGGAATATTCACAAATTTGAATGTTTTCAGATTCGGATAGCATGTATTTATTTCTCTTAATCGAATCTTTCATATTTATACTTTTCGCAAGATCATACTGTTAATATTATTATATTTAAAACTAGAAAAATTTATAATGCATTTTTCAAAACCCTACACAGTTCAATTTTATTTTGCATCATTCCGCGCTAAGTGAAAATTGATTTTGTTATACTAAAATTAACAAGGCACGATTAAATTCCACAGAATACCCGACTGTACGGTCTTTAAATATAACGCTACATTATAAACAAAATAAAGTATGATTTAATTTCGAATAATTTAATTTAAAATAAATACTTTAAGGATTTTGCCTCGTAAATTAACTGTATGGAGTGTTGGTATGTTCAATTAATTTTAATAGAATCAACACCGCTCCGTAATTTAAACTATTTTATGAAGATCGTCAAAATTTATATATAGAAAATTCAAGAATTCTATTTTGCGATTTAGTTACATCGCTTCAGAAACCATCTTGGTTACGCCACTTTCGATCGTAGGTACCAGTGCGAGCCTCTAACAATTTTTGTGAATTTTGATTTGTTTTTAAATAACACGTATCGTTTTTCAGCATGTTTTAAAATATTAGTGAAATTGTCAGTAACTGTAAAATGTCTTAATACGACACGAACTATCTCGAAGTTATTCAAAGTAGAAATTTTAATCTTTGAGTGAAAGGGACAGCAATTTTGTTTTACTAATTGTTTATTTATCGTTACACATTTTGATTGGAATTGATTCATACGTTGGCCATAGTTATTGCGTTTTCTATTACTTAATTAATTAATTATTAAAAAATATATTGAATTTTTAGAACCAATATTGGATGACTAAATACAGATATTTCTACTTATATACTTTTCTTTAATTTTTTTATTGAAATTCACATTTCCCCCCCATAGTTCCAATTAAATGGGGCTATCTCATTTCAAAATATTTTATTTTTGCATTTCTGCTGTGATATGCTCTCTTATTAGAGGAAATGTTCAAATAAATATTATTTGTTAATCGATTTCAATAGGATTTGTCTTAAAAGTTTTTTTAATCACATTTAATAATTTTCAACAATTTGCGCTTTGCCATCGGGAAGGATGAACTGAGAAACTGAGAGTTGCTTTCCCTTCATACATAACCAATACTGTTTTTATACTAACAAAAGCATGAGACAAATCAAATCTAGTTTTCTTTAATAGGAAAATCATTACCGATTCGAATTTTTATATTTAAATACATACCTAATAACAATTCTTGAAATAAAATAGCAACTTTAGTTTTTTTAGTTCTTTTTTTTATATAATAATTTACTTTGAGTATAAATCACATTTACCCAAAGGCACTTTAAACAGAAAAACAATTAATTAGTTTTGTAATTTCTTTATTGATTCGTGTTTCTAACATAGGTTACTCAGCGTCAGCAACAGCAGAGGTTGCTGCAACAACAAATGACTGGTGTTATTCAGCCTGTATCTCTTGCAGTGACACCAGCAACGACAGTTGCATCAACAGCCTTACCCAATAAACCCCTCATCAACTCAAAACAGAAACCAGCTATCGTAACGACTCCTGCTAAAAAAATACAAAGGCTCAACGGAGCCAAAGTTATCATGACTAATAATTGTGACAAGGTATTTTTATTAACAAATATTAGATTCTATTTTTTCACTGATTTAACACTAGAACGGCTGCGGTTGGCCATATATATATAATTCGATATAGGTCGTATATTCGATATAGATACTGTTCATTTTGGGCTATTTAAAATTTGTCATTGCATTATGAGAAAGTCAAATATTCGTCAACTTTCGCAACAATTTCGTCAATTTCCCCCCAAAAAAGATAAAATTAAAAAAAAATACGGAAGCTTCCTCTGGCGCAACTCAAAAATAAATGCCAAAAATGGATTCCTCGACCCCGAAACCCCCCGGATACAAATTTGGCTAGAGAAAAAAATGTGTTTTTGTCTTTTTCATACAACATCTGTCACTTTTTGGAAAAAAACCTACCTTGAAAATTCATTTTAGAGGTATGGTTTCTTGAGGAAAAATTCTTGAAAGGATAGAAAGAACGCCGTGAGGGGGTACGCAACTCGGCAAAAAATTTGAATATATATACATATATGTATATATATATATATAACCGCGGTAAATCGTACTTATGGAATGTGTGTATGTGTGTGGCCATAAGTGTGATTAACCGCGGTTCTACTCGGAGCCGGTGTCATTTTTAGGTGACGATTGCTTCCAGTAGGACCATGCGAGGGTTGTTTAACGTTTTTTTAAAATTATATATGTGTGTGGGGGGGGGGGCGTGAAGGTGAAAAAACCTGTATGGGTTAAATGGCTTATGTGGCCGTACAATGTACACATGATATATTTTGGCAATAATATTATCCATTATGAGATGAAACGATAGTGGTACATTTCACATGAAATGATTAAAATTCACGAAATCGATTCGGTCTGTGCCCAATAGATCAGCAAGAACAACAACGAGAAGATGTAAATGAGTCCAAATGACCCATTTAGTCGTTCTAGTGTTAAGTTCAATGCATTTTTAAGATTAAGAATTGGAAATGATCAGAATTTTTAGTGAACCGTGAAGTCGGAAAACCCCCGGGAATTCTATTTAGGATTGGTGTTTTTTTTCTTCTATCGAAAAATCGACTTTATTTCTGCTTCATCTTCTTTATTATTCTTTATTCGAGAGTCAGAGAGAAAAAATCCGATGGCATCGTGTATCGTCTATGATACCATTAAAGTTATTCGACGGTTAGAATAAATATTTCACAAAGTTGATATAAAAAAAAATTGGACAAATTCGAATATTTTTGACTCAACTTTAAACATGTTATACCGTGCAAGCAAAAATGTTCATAATAATTATTATAGATTGGTGCGAATTTGTAGAAATTTACCTTTAAAATACGATTCCAGTGACATTGAAATATGTTTATTACATTAGATTGTATTCAAGTTTTAAGAAAACATTTAAGTTTGCACTACTTTTGCTATATCTTTTAACCTGTTTAAGTTTGGCACGTGTAAATAAATGTAATCTTTACGACATGAGCTCTCATTATGTACATTATGTGAAAATTCCTATTTTTATACGTTGGTCAGGCCAAATTACAGAGGCCTGTATAAATAGAGCGGGGGGGGGGGGGGCTTTCCTGTCCACTGAGGCACTCTGATTATCTATGTAGCCTGGAAAAGAACTTACATCAAAACCACAACTTAAGCAATTTTTTTCCTCTTAAATGTTAATGGCTACCCTGAAAACCATTATAAATTAAATTATTACAGATTTTTTAATTTGATTTATAATTATTTTATTTTAAGTTGCTCAATTACAAATTTATATAGTTTAAAACCATACCGTTTATAATTTATAGCTTCATACGTCTTCTTTGCATAATTTTGAAACAGTATAGTCTGAATTTTAATAATCACCTATAATCGTCTATTTATCAGACTGAAGTAAGCGATAATGAAAATGGGCAAGCGACAATTCCGCCAATGATAGTAAGCGAGAACCACTTGTCTACTGGTGGTAAGGTTTGTAGACCGCCATCGATGACTACCACCACGAACAAAAACCAAAGATCGATCTGCACTCCGATTGCCGAAGACTCGGACTCGACGAATAACTCTCTGGCATCCAGCAGTGGCATCGGTGGAAGCAGAGATTGTTCGGGTGTCGGTGCTGAGGAGGAAAACTCTCTCACCAGCTTCGAAGGTATTCTTCTCAACGGCGTACCCAGGAATCTCGACATCGATGCCCATGAAGATGGCTCCTCCAAGGATTCATCGAGTATCGGATCCAAAGAAAAGCCACTTCAGACTATGATGTTAGCTGATTTACTTGAAAGGAAGGTCGAAAAGGAGCCTGTTCTAAACGGAGTCTTAGGTAAAAAAAGCTACTCAATTTTCATAAATACAATTTGAGGTCCCATTGTTTTCCGTTCTCCAATTTTCAATTTTGTAGCAAATTTTGCTAGAATACCGAAAGCAGTAGTGTTACTACCAGCATAAACTCCAAAATGATCACGTCAATTCATAAAAGAAGCTCAACTTTATGTTGATAACACTGCACTGTCTTTGCTACCATAGTAAAAGTTACGCAGTAAGAATATTTGTTTTAGGAGTTACTTCTCAGTACATGAGAAATGGAATCTCTGGAAATCTAATAGGCATACATACTCATTAAATAAAAAGCTTTTTGCTATCTTTTTGAATAAAATTAAACATAAAATTTCTCAATTCCAGGTAAAAATTCAATCAACGAAAAAGGAATGGATTTGGTGGAGAACCATATAAAGAATGTACTGAAAGAATCTCCGACCGATGTTCTGAAGATAAAATCTGAGATTGAGGATAGTGTAATGCAGAGCGAGGTCTCCGAAGACGCTTTCATCGAGGCTCCCCGTAACATGAAAAGGCCCGCGAACGAAATAGAAGAAGTCGACATAAAAAAGCTTAAATATTCAAATGGCACTACGTCACCCGATCCCGCGGTTGATTCCACGACTGTAGAGTCGACGCTCTCTAGCATCAAGTCCGAGGATCTTGATGACGACAAGGACAGTGAAAAGGCCACCGTCTCTTCTACGGCTGCAAATCTCTATGCCGCCCTAGCCGCCGACTGTATAGAGGATGAGAATGACCTTGAAGAGCCTGTGCTCAATAACAAAGAGGAACCGCCTCCAATAATAAAAGAAGCTCTGCCACCACAGGTAATAAATCAAATTGATCATCAGCAGCCGCACCAGCAGTTGATTATGGCTTCTCCGAGGCAGATTGTAGTTCAGCAAGCAATCCAACAGCTCCAGACGAACAATCAAATGCTTATTCCAGCCATGAAAGGAAGACAGGGACAGTCTCAGCCTCAGGTTCTTTTGCAGCAAAGCGCAGGAGGCCAGTTGCAATACGTCGTTTCAGGCGGTGTTCCTGGACAAAATTATGTTCTTGCCCAGCCCCAAACGGCGCTTGTACAAGGCCAGCATCAGACCGTCCTTGTTGCACAGACGACACAACAACAAGGCACTGGGGCGAAAACTATCATCATTCTGCAACCTCAGGCAGCTACTCAGCCTACGGCGCAGAAGATGGTTGCCGTTACGCCTCAGGGTCAGCAGGTAAAATATTCAAAATTTGCGAGCACTCATTTGGCGATAATTATTATATCAAAGATATGGAAATAAATGTCTTATTTCACAGGTGGTTGTAACGCAGGTACCGCGGCCGATTTTGCAGAGTCCTACACTCGGAAATATCCCTCCACCTCTGGTTCCTACTTCGTCAGGGATTCCACAGTCTATAATCGTCAACAGTTCTGTAGCGCAAAGTAATCAGAACACTGTGACGGTGACGCTCCCAGCGTTAACGCAACAATTGCCAGTGACCTCAAGCGTCCCATCGCGGGTTGTAACGCCAACACCGGCATCCACACCACCTCCAACGCGACCCACGACTCCACACCAGGCTGCCGCCACACACAGCATTGCCGTGAAACAGCCCATTAAAATCGTCAAGACCGTCAGTTCTTCGACATCGACTGAACCCGACTCAAAACCCTCCACCAGCCAACAGCCAGAGCCGAAGACCATTACTATCAAGATTGACCCAAACGCTTTTTTGTGCGAATGGCGAGGCTGTCTCCGGTAAATATTGTATTATTAAGCTTACATAGATTGTTGCTTAGGCGTAAGCCTTGTGAACATGAGCACTAAAGCTATCAATAAGCTACTCTATTTTTACAATAGTATATTATAGTCCGAGATCCTGCTGCAAAATTCGACATGTATAATGTTATTGCAAAAATCTAACTCTTATAAACTGTATCTTCATTGCTGTAAACGGTTGCCATAGTCATTTTAGTGCAAAGTTCGAAAAACAATGTCAAAACAGCAATTGTTTATAGCATTTTTTTAAATTTGCAAACATGGTTAAAGAATTATTTTTTGTTTTTAATGAAGAACTCGGTCACTGGTTCATTATAGCAATGAGTTGCCATAGCGTAACTCGTGCTGAATCTTAGTTCTCAGGTCAAAGTTGAACTTTTCGCAACTATCGAGTGAATAGACGAATTTTGCATAGAAATTAAGGGCGTAAAATTTCAATCATTATGCAACGCGGTTGCTACAGATCCGATGGTGCAAACAACGCCATGAGCCATTGAATAGAGAATGACGGAACGAAAACAGATTTTTTCTCGTTCATCCTCACCTATGTCTGTTGTATTTGAGAGTAAGTTTGACAGGATTCGGTTCAACATTTTTTCAAAAAAAGACGTTCATTTGAAATCTTCATGTCATCTTTATTAAACCTGATTGAATGTTGAAACCTTTATTACAATTATTGAATTTTCCAGTCAATGAATTGTATGCAATCAATCAATTTCAATTAATAAATTAAATTAAATTCTTAATATCATAAATTGCATTATTACAGATTAAATTAATGATTTATTATTGATGTTTATTGAATTATAGATACTATTACTTGCATCATTAATTTAATTAATAATTAAACTTAATTAATTAAGTGATTTAATTAAAGTCCAATTATTATTGAGCTTTTATTATTAAATTTTAACCTATAGGTAATTTAGGGATCATTTAGGGCTAACTTATTCCCGTAATGTCAAATTTAATGCTCTATATTCAATGAAAAAAACCGGGGTCCGGCTAGATTAACATTAAACTAGCAGGACCACACAGAAAAGAATGACTTGAGCAATATTTCTTTGCACCATAATTTAGGGCTCATTTTGAGCTCATTGAATGCCCTTTTGCCAAATTTGATGCTCCGCGTTTTTTTTCAAACTGCGGTCCTGCTAGCTTAACGTTAAGCTAGTCAGACAACACTTAGATAAAAATGACTTAGGCAATATTTCTTTGCACTATAATTCAGGGCTCATTCAATGGCCTGTTCCTGAATTCCATGCTCTGCAATTTGTTGAGAATACCTGTGCTTATGTTAGCTTAACGTTAAGCTAGCAGGAACGCACAGGGGAAAAACGTCTTGGGCATTATTTCTTTGTACAATAATTTAGGGCTCATTTAATGCCCTATTGCCAAATTTGATGCTCCGCATTTTTATAAAGTACCTGTGGTCCTGCTAGTTTAACGTTAAGCTAGCAAGAACATACATAGAAGAAAATGACTTGGGCAATATTTCTTTGCACTATAATTTAGGGTTCATTTAATGTCCTATTACCAAATTTGGTGCTGTATATTTAAAAAAAAAATCTTTGGTCCTGCTGGCTTAACGTTAAGCCGGCAGGACCACACATAGTAAAAATGACTTAGGCAATATTTTTTGCATTATAATTCAGGGCTCATTGAATGCTGTATTTCCAAATTTGATGCTTCGCAATTTTGTGTGAAAACCTGTGGTCATGATAGCTTAACGTTAAGCTAGCAGGACCGCACAGAGAAAAAACGAGTTAGGCATTATTTCTTTGCACAATAATGTAGGACCCTTAAAATATTTAGTATAGCACTAGTGTGGCACATGTAATAAATGACAGCTGCCTATGTTGACGTTACATAGATAAATTTTTATTTATATAGAAAAGATTTAAATAATTTTATTCCCCGCGAAACATATTTTTCGTAGTGTTTGTAATCGTAGTGATCCTGCAATGGACGTGGTAGATATACTTTTGAATTATTCAAAGTTTATCAAACAATACTTCAATTTATCAAACTTGCACTTAAATGTAGCAGTTTTTATATCTCGATATTCTTTACATGGCACAGTAAATTGTTTCAACGATTTAGAAATTTTATTTGTTTTTGAGCATTGAGGTTCTATTTACACGAACCATGAAGGCGGTCATCGCTACCCGTACCACACTAGCACCGCGCTCGAGAGGATCTGCCATTTCGGTGCGTCATTATTTGATGCTGCTTATGGCTCTTTCATACCTCATCTAGCCGACTTGGGCTGGCTGCAGTGATGCAACGGACCGCGCGACTGTTTCAACAACACATGCACCAAAAAGCGCGTGTCTATTTAAAATCAATCAATTCTATCAATACTAATACAAATAAATATTTTAAACAAGTTTTCAATTTAAAAAATTACTTAAATTGAATCTCAGAAATAGCTCATTTCTTTAAATAATTTATTAATAATGTAATATTAAATGTATATACTTTGTAACTTAAATAGATCCGCGGTTTTCGGTACATATGCAGTTGAACAATTCGCAGTCATTTCTTGCACATTGATAGAAAAAATGTTCAGATTTATGCGCATAGGCTGCTGCTGCACTGTGGAAAAATAAGTTTAAAATGAACCCAAGAAAATTTCACAATTTTGATGACTTCGGATATTACCAAAAATTTAAGAAAATATTAGAAATTTAAATTATTTTTGCAAGACCTATTTAAAAATAGATAAATTGGTTTTATCCTAGGTTCATTTTATAAAGAATTTTGAGAGCAGTCAACTCTGAAGAAAGAAAATTGTTTAGTTCTGACATAATTAAAATTAAGAAAACTTAATGAATCATTAAAAAAGAGGCGACCTTCATCTTTTGACCGGTCTAGTATATTATTAATAATTATAATACCTTAAATTTTGTTTTAAAAAAATCAGTAAATATAATATATGTGTATCAGTTGCAGATTGTATTAATTAATACAATCTGTAGCTGGTATACGTATATATGTATACTGATTTATAGTATTTCAAAACGAAAAATTTAAGGTATACATATATTTGAAAAAAATTTCGATACTACTTATTAGAACTTCAATGTTTATAAATAGTGGCATTTTTAGCCCGATAAAAGATTGATTTTATAAAAATGTGACAAACTTTTTATTCATAGCTTTTTACAATATTTTTTTAATTATACGATTTAAATGAATGGTGGCTCTCTTGTCTTGTAATTAGGAACACATGGTTCAACAAATAGAACTAAAAGATTTAAAAAATACTGCATTAAATTATACAGTTACTTAAGTAAATTAGAAGAAAACATTCATATTATGCTAAATATTTGAATGTAATATACACGAGTGAAAATTCCTAAATATTAAACTGCAAACGGTTCTGCAACAGCATTGTTCTAGAATATAGTACGAACATCCTATGTCTTTTCCGAAATTGAAATAGAAATACGATCATAAATAACAAGCAGAGACGCTGAAATTGAAATAAGAATTCGATCATAAATAACAAGCAGAGAAGCTATATCAATAGAGTAGCCGACACTCAAGGGTCCTTTGTTAAGCTTTCAGATTAAAATTTAGAAGTAGATTTTGTAAATTTCATAGTTAACAGCCTAAAACATAATAATTCGGAATCCACGCGTTTCGATGACTTCAGATATCTAACTTTTTTTTAATGCTTAAAATTGTAATTAATACAACGTTTCTCGTAAATGGAATGAGATACGCCAAAAAAGACAGCATTTTTTAATCCAACTAGAAAATTGTATATTAGTATGTAAGTTATAATTATAAATAAGTATAATGAGAAAATTCATTAATTAAAAAAAGTATTAATAATTTAAAGAGAAGTTTAAAAAGAAAGAGTCGGATTAGCGACGGCCAACTACTGTAAATAACTCTGCCCGCTCGGTACGTGACGAATACAAAAGGAACATTGTATTACCGTCGCACCACTCTTAAGAGGACCACTAAAAGGACCTTGAAAAGGACCCAAATCTAGACTATCTCAGAGACTAAATCGTTTGAAATCGACTCTGCTTATAGTCTCAAATTGGCTAGGCTATTTCGCTAGAGAATACTCAGATTTCTATCGGTAGGGTGTGCTCTAGTAATCGGAACAGACTTAACTAAACTGATATATTTTATTTTTGGTAAAGAAAAAACCTAAAAGCCTATGTTAGTATATTGACAAATAGAGGTCAGACGAAGGACACGCCAAATGAAAACAAAATAAATGTAGAGAGATTGTTTATTTTTAGGACTTTCATGAAGTTCATGTTTCTGGAAATGGAAACATTTAAATATTTTAATCAGAGAAAAAGAACTATTTTTTATAAAACATGATTTTCCATATTTCTCGTATTTTAATTACAAAAACTCGGCTGGCTGTGAGACACTTGTACCTAAAGCTGGGGTAGCGGTTTACCGGCCAGCCCGCAGTCTACGCGGGAGAAAATCCATTGGGCCAGAAAATTAAAACATCAACAGTTTGCTAAGTACTATTCCAATTGAGCTAAAACTTTCCATAAAACTTCCTAGAATCTTCCCGAACAACTTTCTCACTGACAGTTTTCGCTTGCTCAGAATTCGCTCGACTCCCGAAACTTTGGAAGTTTTTTGTGTACGAATTTTGCGTTGTCTCAGAAAAAAATTATTAACAATTTTTTTAATAAACATTTTGAACTTTCGCTAACGTCATTCGTCGCAGAACATGATAATATATTAATAATAATGATATTTCTGATCAGTTTTGTTACAAAATATTAAAAACTTCCCATTTCGTTACGACTTGAAGTGGAAAAATGCAAAATAAATTATTCAGAGAATAGAACAGTTTTTCGTAAATATTTAGAAAAATAAAAAAGCTACAACTTTTTTTATAAGGAGAAAAATATGCGGCATTAAATTTTCTTTGTGGATATATATCTTAAAAATTAAAATTCGAGACTTTATTTTAAAGTGCTCAGAGGCCTCCCCACTCCAGCGAAATAATTTAATATCTCCTTTTTACATGTGGCTCCTCAATTGCTGCATTTCCGATACCTTACTGAAGTCTTTCAGTAACTTATTCAAGGAAAAGTTGTATTCAATATGATTCGTGTCGAAAATTTGAAGCTTATTTCAAATATCTGTTTTTTTTCTGGAAAAAACAGCAACTATCAAACATTGATATAGATGAAGATAGTCATCAAAAACAATAATTTGTTTAAACAATTATTTTTGCTAAATCTAATTAATTATTAAGTCACTTCTAAGGAAAACTAGACAAATAGTTAAAAATTTCAAGAAAAAACAGCAACATTCTACCATTAGGCAAAAGAGAATATTATTAATAATAATAATGAATTCTTTGAACACTTAATCTTTTAACATTGATGAACTATCACCTCCCTCTAATTGAAAATTGGACAACAAACGAAAAAATTCCTAGGGGAAATACGTGTTAAACTTCATGAGTATTTATTTTTGTGTGGATTCAAATACATTGTTGGCCGGTATTCATTAAAATTCGAGAAAACAAATTTTCCAATGGATTTTTGGCCACCCTACTGTTTAGCACAGCCGGATTGATACTTTTAGCAAAAGGCATCGCATGAACGATGAAGATTTCAATCACATGTACTAAATTCTTAAGATACTTTCTGGACATTCAAATGATGTATTAAATATTCAATAAAAAAAGTAACGTCAAGGTAACACGTTACTTTTTTCAGTAACGGTAGCGGTAACGCGTTACTTTAGAAAAAAGTAACGGTAACGCTTTATAAATTTTTAGGCAGTAATGGTAACGTTGATACTCTGATGTTTATGTGCGGAGCACGTAACCCAATTTCGACTGTATTGTCGAATTTAAAGAGCCGCTCACGCATGAATCATCGTATTTTTGTATAGTTAACGAGGTATTCGTAATTTCGAACTAGGCTGCCACTCATCATGTTGGAAACGTATTTGTATATAAAGGGCAAATTTTTTCAAAATTCAATTGCGTGAAACATTTTATATTCTTTGTGGATTAATTTCTGACTGCATTTAATTTATTTTCTTATATTCATCATTATTCTGTTTATGTTGTAGGCAATTTAAATCTTCGCATGACGTTTATTTGCATGTGTGCGAGGCTCATTGTCCAAACGGAGGCGAGGAAATTCTCTGTTTATGGTCGAGTTGCGACAATTTAAAACGAAGGCGGTTTTCTCTTATGACGCATTTATACGACAGACACTGTAACGCAGATGTAAGTTCTTAATTTTTTTATTAAAAATTATAAGATAACAATCTGAACGCTTGTAAATCTAAAGATTCCGGCTTTTTAAATTATGTTGTAGAACTTTAAAAAAGTATAAATGTAACATCTTAGGGCGTTGTAGAAACTTGCAGGCGGCAAAATGCTGGAAATTTAACCGAAAAAGTCCTTTCTACTATTCTAATATTTTTAGTCGTATTTTTTTAATATGAACCACTTTAAATGCTCATTTTGTTTCTTATTGTAAAATCTATGAACAAGAATTTTTTTTTAAATTTGTATAGCCTGTAAATTAAAAAAATATTGCATTGCAAATATTTTATTTTGTGTGCGTATGTACAAATTAAAAGAATTTCAAATTTGAATGCTTCTATTCCAAAGACTTTACATACTTCAAATTTTTGTTACGTGTTTAACATTGGAAATCGCTCAATAAAATATAACATAGCTAAACTTTTCGATTTCTTTTTCTTTAGACTATGTCGATGAGACGGAAGCAGTTAACGGTTTCTGGAAAAACGGATGTATTGACGACGATTCCCACGACGACGACGGCGACGCCTATCTCTACAGCTAATCATCCCGGATACGCGCCTAACGCGGCTTTCCACGCCATCAAAAGGCACGCTCTGGAGTTTGTCAATCCTAAAGAATTAATGGTAAGTATCTCCACTCTTCTCGCACAATTTCATTTTACAGTCTAAAGTTTACACATTCTCGAGGCTGATCGCAAAGAAAAATCAGAATCAATAGAAATAATTTTCTAATTTATTTTATTCTGTCTTAGATGTTTTAATTTTCAAAAGTCCAGGTTAAACTTTATTTCTGTTTATATTTCCTGAAATACCTGCGCTGAAAGCCAGAAAAATGTGTTGTAATCAAGTTTTCGAAGCTCCGGAATAATCAGTAGCTCCATAAAGGTTGGGACGGCAGGTACTGGAGTATTATCTTAAATTTAATTTAGTGGTTTCAGCATTAACCAACAGGTGTAAACCGAGTGAGTGCCGCTGAGAAAGAATTTCCGAGATTCACTGGACTGTTTCTACAAACGATTCGCCTCTAAAATTTTAATTTTAACATCCCGCTCGAGCTTTGCAATTGTCAAAATTCTGAAATCAATTCTCTTCTCTAAAAATAAATTTAAATACCCTATGCTATTGATTCTTTATCCCACTAATTGGAAATTCTTGATATACACTGCCGGTCAATTAGTATTGCCCACCTGAGCTAAAATCTGTAAAAATTCAAAGTTTCATACCTTTGTCAAAAATTGATGGATTTAAATAAACTCAACGCGGTTTTAAAGTGTAAGGATCCATTTTCCATTAAAAGTGTAAGGATCCGCAATAGGATCCATTTTTATCGAGCCGTTTAAAAATTATGACGATTTTAGTGAAAAAAATCAATTTTTTTTCAAGTTTGATTATCTTCGAATCTATGTACTGTAGAAAAAAACTCCAGAGAAAAAATGTTTGTTTCCACACGTAGAATAAGTGTATATACTAATAAAATTATAACTTGAATTTTTTTTTCATTTTTGACCTGCTATTATACTTACATGTTGTATGTTTTGTTAATAGAATCTTTTTAATAATCATAATATATGTATAAAAAAGTAAAGAAATGTCATAAAAGTGACTTTTGTTAGAATTTAAGTAATGTAATTTGTTTTTCGATATCACAGAAATATATCATACTAAGTAAATTTTAGTAGCTACATGTGAGAAGTACAGAATTTCTCAGAAAAATATTTGGGCGTGAATTAAACTTACGTGAGTTGCACAGTTTGTTTACAAACAAATGTCGCATCTTTACTCAATGCTAGTTATAACTATTCACTTAATCGGCAACGTTATTATCGAATTCTACTTTGCATCGATGATTTGAGTTATCAATTTTAGTTTGTCGCGAGCCCTTGCAAGTGATAGTCGAGTTTAGTTTTATTTCTTGTAACCGTGACGAAACATCTATCATTAATAAATCGTACTGCAATAGTTGGTTTACATAAGAACGGAATAATTAATCGGCAAATCTCTAAACAATTGGATATAAGTAGGCGTATTGTTGACTGGCATGTCAAGAAATATAAAGAAACTGGTACGCTTTATAACGATCGACACAAAAAATGAAAAAGAAAAACAACTGCCGCTGATGACAATTACTTTTGACGCTGATGACAATTATTTTTGACAGCTACTTGAATAACTGCTATTATTAATAAGGTTTTAGAAAATCCCGTATCTTCAAGTACTGTTAAAAGAAGGCTACACGAGAAAGGTTTATTTGGATGCGTTGCTGCTCAAAAGCCTTTTCTAAAATTTATAAATAAAAAAAAATTGCTTAAAGTTGGCTAAAGAGCATGTGCACTGGACTGGTGAAGACTGATTGAAGGTACTTTGAAATGCCCTACCGAAAAGAATCTTTGAGTATATACTAAAAATTCTTTAGGTCAAAGAATCTCAAAGAAATTCTCCGCAGGCACTCAGGTAGATATTTTTAAAGGTCCAGGAAGCTCGTTTAAATGGTCTGAAGGCTTTAAAATATCCTTTCCGAAATTGAAATAAGAATACGTTCATAAATAACGAGCAAAGAGGCTATCTCAATAGAGTAGCCGAGTCTCAAGAGTCCTTTGTTAAGCTTTCGGATTAAAATTTAGAAGTAGATTTTTTTAATTTCATAGTTAACAGCCTAAAACATAATAATTCGGAATCTATGGGTTTCGATGACTTCAGATATCTAACTTTTTTTTTAATGCTTAAAATTGGAATTAATAGAACGTTTCTCGTAAGTGGAATGAGATACGCCAAAAAAGACAACATTTTTTAATTCAACTAGAAAATTTTATATCAGTATATAAGTTATAATTATAAATAAGTATAATGAGAAAATTCATCAATTAAAAAAAAGTGTTAATAATTTGAAGAGAAATTTAAAAAGGGAGAGCGATTAGCCACGACCAACTACTGTAAATAACTCTGCCCGCCCGGTACGTGACGAATACAAAAGGAGCATTATATTACCGTCGCACCACTCTTGAAACGACCATTAAAAGGATCTTGAAAAGGACCCAAATCTCTCAAAATATCTCCGAGACTATTTTGTTTCAAATCGACTTTGTTTATAGACTCAAATAGGCCAAGCTGTTTCGCTAAAGAAAACCCAGAGATTTCTTTCGGTAGGGTGACGAATCAAAATTCCAAATTTTTGGTAAAAAAAGAAGAATTTTCGTTCGGAGAAAAAAGATTGAGAAATATTTGGACACTTGTGTTGTGCCTGCAGTGAAACATGGAGGTGGATTAGTTATGTTACGGGGTTGTTTTGGCGGCGAAAAAGTTAGTGGTCCTGTCAAAATTGAGGGACGTCTGCTTAAAGAAGGATACAAACAAATTTTGGAGCATAATGCAGTGTCTTCTGGGACTAAATTAATAGGGTCTAACTTTATGTTTCAACAAGACAATTATCCAAAGCACACGTTAAAATTGTGTAAAAACTACTTGGAGACTCTTCAAAAGAAAAACGAAAGAAAAAATTATGGAGTGGCCAGCACAATCGCCCGATCTTAATCCTATAGAGTTGTTATGTGAAGAACGAGAACGAGCAGTCCTAAAAACGCAAATAACATCTGCTACTCACTTATGGAATACTTTGCATACCGAATAGAATAAAATTCAAACATCAACTTTGCAAAAACTTTTTGAAAGAATGCCAATATTGTGCCGTGCAGTTATCAAAAACAACGGAGATTACTTTGACGAAAAGAAAGTGTAAACGTAAAATTTATAAATTTGTTCAAATTAACTTTATTATGTATACACAATTGTGATTATGTATTCTTCATTTTTAAAAAGTTTACATATGTTAACAAATATTCTTATGTTTTCTTTATTTAGACTGTTAAAAATAAAAATATTTGATTATCTATTTTTCATTGTGATTCGTTAATGTGATAGTAAAAATAGCATTTTTTTTATTTTTCATATTTATATATAGTGATAAGTATATCAGTGCGTAAATTGTAAGACATTGTATAAATTAAGACTTAATAAATGAAATGTTCATTAACCATTTTCTGTTAAATAACGCTATGATTATACTTCTTATCATTATGTATTATATTTTTCGTAATACTACTAAGTATTTAGGTAAAAAATGAAAAAAAATTCCAAATTAGAATTTTATTAGTATGTACTTATTCTAGATGTAAGGACAAACATTTTTCTCTGGAGTTTTTTTCTACAGTGCATACATTCGGAGATAATCCTACTTGAAAATAATTGATTTTTTTCATTACAATCGTCATAACATTTAAACAGCTCGATAAAAATGAATCCTGTTGCGCTCGTTTTAAAGAGAACACAAATACGCATGTTTTCTTTTTTTTTTCAAATCCGCCGAGTCCTTTCAAAATGGCATACATTTTTCGATGGGCAATCAAATAAGAGAGAAATAGAGAGTCACAATGCACTAGAAATATCAGTTGATAGAAACATGGCGTACCCTACTCGCCCGTATACCCGTGATGGTCATTTG
>NC_046661.1:30757928-30758489 GCF_010883055.1 Belonocnema kinseyi | reverse complement strand
TCGCTCCGTGTTCTTAGGGTCCACGAGGCTTTTGCTGGATCGTCGTATTGATTCCTTTACAGACTGTAACCACCTATCTCACGGTTGTGAGACGTGGTTGTGTGTGCGTCGCGTGGCCATCGTAGGTATATCGCACGCACACAACCTGATATCGGCTTTAACTCAGGCAGATTTAGAATTGAGATTGTTGGTACGATCCCGAAGCAAGCAATTTTGTGACAGATACAATCTGATATATAAGTGAGTCGATTTCGTGTGTTTTTAACTGTCCAGTGTTTCACCTTAAAATCCGTTTGTACATTTTGTATATTTGTGCTATGATTATTATCCATAGCTGGTTCAATTTAATTCCAGTTTAAGCAAATCTGCAAATACCTCAAGAAATTGTAGGTTATGTTTCTATGTTTACCTTTCAGCTCCACTCTCCTCATTATTGTTTTCAGGTTCTTTTTTCAGAATTATCACACCAGGTGCAATCGAAAAATCGTTGGATTATCAACATTAACCCCTAAATATTTGACTTAAAAAAAGAAATGTACAACTTCAAGTGGGGGGGGGGGG
>NC_046661.1:30752950-30757918 GCF_010883055.1 Belonocnema kinseyi | reverse complement strand
CACTGACTGGGAAAACCGGGAACTATAGCCCAGATTTTTGAACACCAAGAAGTACCTTAGAGTTTAGAGGAAAACCCGGAATTTTCCCGATTAATTTTTTACTTTTGTTGATTTTATCTACATTTTCCTAAAAAGTCATCTTTTTTTGGGTAGCAAAATCAACTATATTGATGGAACACTCGTCTATTTTGAACAGCTTATTCGATCTTCTAGATATTTTATGTTTTAAATTAGAAACAGTTAAATTCATTCAAAAAATACGAATTTTCAACGAAATACTTAAATTCTCAACTAAGAAAAAGTAATTTGAAAAACAAACAGTTGAATATTCAGTTAAAAAAATTAATGAAAAAAAAGAAGATTTTTCAACAAAAGAAATTAATTTTGAACTAATTGTAAGATTACGAATCTTTTACAAATAAAATGAATTTTAAAGAAATTAGTTCAACTTTCAACCAAAAAGTTGATTTTACAATCTAAGAAGATGATTTTTTAACGAAAAATCTAATATTTGATATTACAAACAAAAAAAGATTTTGTTTTAAATTAGAAAAACAGTTAAATTCATTCAAAAATACGAATTTTCAACGATATTCTTGAATTCTCAACTTAGAGAACTTAATTTTAAAACAAACAGTTAAATATTCAGTTTAAAAACTAATTAGAAAAAAAATTTGTTTTGCTAAAATAAATAAATTTTTAACTAAAAGTAAGATTATGTATCTTTAACCAACAAACTGAATTTTAAAGACAGTAGTCCAATTTTCAACAGAGTTGAATTTTCTACCTAAAAGGTTGAATTTTCAATGAAATACTTAAATTCTCAACTAAAACAAATTATTTTTCAACCAAACAATTCTATTTTTAACCAAATAGTTAAATTTTCAGTTAAAAATTGAGTTTTAACCCAGAATATAAATTTTCAACAAAGATTATGAACCTTTAATAAAAAATAAATGATGAAGAAACAGTTAAATGTATATGAAGTATACGAATTTTCCACAAAATACTAGAATCCTTAACTGAAAAAGTTAATTTTCAACTTAACAGATTAATTTTCTGCCAAATAGTTAAATTTCCAGTTTAAAAAATTAATTTTAACCAAAAAAATATTTCCACAAAGAAGTATCGTTTTCAACCAAAAAGACGTATTTTCAACTAAAATTATGAATCTTTAACAAACAAAAATATATGAATTTTAAAGAAAGTAGTTCAAATTTTAACCAAATATTTAACTTTAAATAAAAAAAGTTGGATTTTTAACCAAATAGTTAAATTATCAATGAAAAAATAAATGTTAAACAAAAAAAAAACTCATTTTTAGCAAAGTAGTTTTATTTTAAGCAAAAGAGATGAATTTTCACCTAAGATTATGAAACTTTAACCAAAACAATTAATTTTAAAGAAAATAGTTTACTTTTCAACCAATAAGTTGAAGTTATAATCTAAATGAATTAATTTTTAACAAATAGTTTAATAATTCATATTTCAACCGAAAAATATTTAATTTTAAATCAGAAACAGTTGAATTTATAAAAAATTGAAATTTTTAATAAAATATTTGAATCCTCAACTAAAAAAGACTAATTTTGCGCCAAACAATTGCATTTTTATCAAAAAAATAAACGTGATTTTCTAACAAAAAATACATCTTCTCAATAAATATCATGCATTTTTCAATTAAAAAGTTAAATTTTCAGCCCAGAGGATTAATTTTCTACCAAAAAGTCAAATTTTTAACAAAATATGCATTTTCAACCAAATAATTAAAACTTTAATTAAAAAATATACATTTATAAACAAAAGTTAAATAGTTAAATTTACAATAAAAAAATTAACTCGAAAAAAAACGATTTATCAACAAAATAGTGGAATTTTTAAAAAATAGAATGAATTTTTAACTGAAATTACGAATCTTTAACTGAAAAATTACTGCATTTTTGAGGCGAAAATACAATTTTTCAATCCCGAAATTGTGAATTTTCAACATAAAAGTTAATTTGAAACCGAAACAGATTAGTTTTTAATCATAAGGATGAAGTTTTAATCAAATATTTCCAGCTTTAAACAAGAAAGATGAAATTTCTACAAAAAAAATATGAATTTTTAAGTCAAAAAACGAATTTTCAAGAAAACAATTGAATTTTCAACCAAAAAGGATGACTTAATGTATGCACGGCCCCTAACAGAATTAGGATTCATTTACCTACAAAAAAACATTAAATTTTCTTCTTTTCAGACATGAACTTGTGTAGATTCCCAAATCAGATCCGATTCAAGATACTTTACGAAAACCTACCATAGTGTGTAGAAGTGGAGCCAGTTTTATCACAGCAATGTCACTTATCATCATACTGTCAATTTTATATGCATTTAGACACTATCATTAGTTTAACTTAACGTCGATTAATCTTCATAAAAGTCGATCAGTCTCACACCCTATAAGTACAAAATTGCCTTCATTTAAATTTCGACTCTTGGCCAAAGTTTCTAAATTTTTTACCTTTTTCCATTTTCTATTGCTATTTAATCAAGTAAAAGTATTGAAAGCTTTCTCATACTTAAGAATCATAATTTATTTTAAGCTATCCTTTTTCCATTCTGGACCATTCATCAAATCCAAAGTTATTTGGATTTTTGTAATAACTTGTAATAATTATTAATTGTAAGCTGCCGACATTTTGAAAATATTTTATAGGTGTATATTTTTCCGGTCAAATTAAAAATCGAGTTTTTCATTTCAAAGATGACAGCTTCTGTCGAAAATGGAATAATGTTCGAGAAAATAGTTGAATTTTTAAACGAAAGAGATTAATTCTGATTGCGAAATTTATTAGTAAAAATTTTCAAATTAAAAATCTAGTTTTTAATTTAACCGATGAAAGTTTCTGTCGAAATTGGAATAATGTTCAACAAAATAGTTGAATTTTTAAACGAAAGAGTTAAAATTTGAACTACTTTCTTTTAAATAAATATATTTTTGTTTGTTAAAGAGTAATAATTTTAGTTGAAAATACGTCTTTTTGGTTGAAAACTATACTTCTTTGTCGAACTATTTTTTGGTTAAAATTAATTTTTTAAACTGGAAATTTAATTATTTGGCAGAAAATTAAACTGTTAAGTGGAAAATTATTTTTTTTTAGTTAAGGATTCTAGTATTTTGTTGAAAATTCGTATACTTCATATAAATTTAACTATTTCATCATTTATTTTTTATTAAAAGTTCATAATCTTTGTTGAAAATTTATATTCTGGGTTAAAACTCAATTTTTTAACTGAAAATTTAACTATTTGGTTAAAAATCGAATTGTTTGGTTGAAAAATAATTTGTTTTAGTTGAGAATTTAAGTATTTCATTGAAAATTCAACCTTTTAGGTAGAAAATTCAACTCTGTTGAAAGTTGGACTACTTTCTTTAAAATTCAGTTTGTTGGTTAAAGATTCATAATCTTACTTTTAGTTAAAAATTTATTTATTTTAGTAAAACAAATTTTTTAAATTAGTTTTTAAACTGAATATTTAACTGTTTATTTTAAAATTAATTTTTCTAAGTTGAGAATTCAAGAATATCGTTAAAAATTCGTATTTTTTGAATGAATGTAACTGTTTCTAATTAAAAACAAAATCTTTTTTGTTTGTAATATCAAATATTAGATTTTGCATTAAAAAATCATCTTCTTAGATTGTAAATTCAACTTTTTGGTTAAGAGTTGAACTACTTTCTTCAAAATTCATTGTTTCGGTTGAAATTTCTTAATTTTAGTTGAAAATTCATCATTTGTTAAAAATCGAACTATTTTGTTAAAAAATCTTATTTTTGCTAAAAATTAATTTTTTATTAAATTATAATTTAAAATCTTCTTTGGCTGAAATATCAACTATTGCGTTTTTTGTAAAAAATTGATATTCTTTGATTGAAAATTCCACTCTTTGGTTGAAAGTTAAACTGCTTTCTTCATAATTCATCTCTTTTGTTGAAAATTTATATTCTGGGTTAAAACCCAATTTTTTAAATGAAAATTTAACTATTTGGTTAAAAATTGAACTGTTTGGTTGAAAACTAATTTGTTTTAGTTGAGAATTCAAGTATTTTGTTGAAAATTCAAATTGTTGGTTGAAAGTTGAACTAATTTCTTTAAAATTCATTTTATTTTTAAAAGATTCGTAATCTTACAATTAGTTCAAAATTAATTTCTTTTGTTGAAAAATCTTCTTTTTTTCATTAATTTTTTTAACTGAATATTCAACTGTTTGTTTTTCAAATTACTTTTTCTTAGTTGAGAATTTAAGTATTTCGTTGAAAATTCGTATTTTTTGAATGAATTTAACTGTTTCTAATTTAAAACCTAAAAGATCTAAAAGATCGAATAAGCTGTTCAAAATAGACGAGTGTTCATCAATATAGTTGATTTTGCTACCCAAAAAAAGATGACTTTTTAGGAAAATGTAGATAAAATCAACAAAAGTAAAAAATTAATCTGGAAAATTCCGGGTTTCCCTCTAAACTCTAAGGTACTTCTTGGTGTTCAAAAATCTAGGCTATAGTTCCCGGTTTTCCCAGTCAGTGACCCCCCGACTTGAAGTTGTACATATCTTTAATTTTTTGTCACTTAAAATATGTGGTTGACTTTCTTTTTTTAAGTCAAATATTTAGGGGTTAATGTTGATAATCCAACGATTTTTCGATCGCACCTGGAGTGATAATTCTGAAAAAAAGAATCTGAAAATAATGATGAGGAGAGTGGAGCTGAAAGGTTAACGATGACCACGCGACGCACACATGTTAAGGGTTGAGGGCCATTTTCATTTACCTCATGTCGGTCATTGTCGGTGGTGCAGTTTCTTTGCACACCGACCGAGTCCTGGAATCACTCGTGGATTTCATGGACATAGGAAACACGGGACTAGGCATGCCATCCTAACTTAGCGAGCGGGGTTGAATCCAAGGGAGGGGGGAGAATTTCATGT
>NC_046661.1:30750850-30752850 GCF_010883055.1 Belonocnema kinseyi | reverse complement strand
TTCTAATGCATTGTGACTCTCTATTTCTCTCTGATAAAATATGGCAAAAAAGTTTTTTTTTTCAATAAATGAAACTTAATTTTTAATATTTTGTAAAAACTCAACGGGATTTGAAAGGTCTTGCGTTGCACTTCAAAATCGCGTTGAGTTTTTTTATATCTATTTATTTTGGAAAAAGATATAAAACTTTGAATTTTCACTGATTTTAGCTCTAGGGTGGGCAATACTCGTGACCGGTAGTGTACATACGCAGATACATTTATTTATTGTACTCAAGCAAACTGGTCCAAAATTTCGAATCTATGTTCTTGTTTAAATTTAAATTTAATTGCAATTTTAAGAATTTTGTCTTTATTCTTAAATCTCCACTTGAACTTAATTACATTTCTTGTTCTCTTGGCAAAGCAGCAAAGGCCGGCTAAGCCCGCTGCAGCCATCACAAGCTCTTCTTCTCCCAGACCTGGGCAAAACCCTTCGCCAGAACAGGTAAACACGAGTTCAGAATGACTGTGAAAGATAAAAAGGAGAAAAGTAAAAATATTTTTAAAGGCGCAGTCTGTGTGCTAAGCTGTCTTTGCTTGATTCTTACATTCTTGATATTTCACCCCTCACCTCACTTTTTTGTTTTATTTGTCGATGTAATGCATAATTTCTTATTTACGTATGGCTTCCGTAGACGTAATTTATTTTCAAATACAATTTTGTGATAGGTTTTCAAATTTTTAATTGGATTTTAATTATGAACAATGTCGATGTACATTAAGGTGGCTCAAAAACGTTTTTTTTCTCTAGAGGGCAACGATTCCCCCAATTTCATTCCAAATCCGAAAAAAGAAATTCCGTAATTTTTTTTATTTTTTTATTCTTTGATTTTAACAGGTGCCGGTTGTGAGTTGAAGCTTCCCATTTAAAGTGCATGGGGAAAAATCACTTTTTTGAGTTTTTGGAATCATTTTTTAGAATTTGAAAAAAGTGGTGGAAAAGCACGGGGGCCTCTTAAGAATTATCCAACGAAGAATTTTATGTATCAGACATATGGATTTGACGCTTCTGACACGCCCTCACGTGTACCTGAAAACTACCCTTAAAACAAAAACTGTCAATTCTTCATGAAATCGAGCTTTTGAGCACTGTATTCTAGTGTTTTTTACTTAAAATTGTTACTATTGGTCTAGTGGCAGATTTATTTATTAATTAATTATTAATTTGTAATTGTTTAAACAAATGTAATTTGTTTGAATAGTTTTTTTTTGAAAATTCGTTTTTTCCCTAAGAATTATCACTACTGGTCCAGTGGAAAATTTTTTAATATTAGCTCATTCATTTTCAATTATTTAAACAAATGAAATTTGTTTAAATAATTTCGTTTCGAATTTTCTTTAAACAAGAATTATTACTGTGGGTCTAGTGGAATATTGATCAGTAATAATTAATTACTGATTAATAATTAATTTAATAATAATTAATTTATCATTTATATTTAAGTACTAATTTTTATTGAAAAAGTTTTTTAAAAATAAAGTTAAACAAACAATGTTGATCAATATTCCACTGAATAAACGAATTTTAGAAAAAAGAAATTATTTAAACAAATGGAATTTGTTTAAATAATTAAAAATTAATTAATAAATGATAATAAATATTTCCACTAGATCAATATTATTAATTTTAAGTAAAAATATAGGAGAATACAGTGTTCAAAAGGTCGATTTCATGAAGAATTGACAGTTTTTGTTTTAAGGGTAGTTTTCAGGTACACGTGAGGGTGTGTTAAAGGTGTCAAACCCATATGTCTGATACATAAAATTCTTCGTTGGATAATTCTCAACAGGTCCCCGTGCTTTCCTGCCACTTTTTTCAAATTCTAAAAAATGATTCCAAAAACTCAAAAAAGTGAGTTTTCCCCACGCATTTTACATGGGAAACTTCAAGTCAAAACCGGCACCTGTTAAAATAAAAAAAATAAAATTATGGAATTTCTTTTTTCGGATTTGGAATCA
>NC_046661.1:30735816-30750840 GCF_010883055.1 Belonocnema kinseyi | reverse complement strand
AATTTTGCCATGAATTTTTGGACCACCCTAATGTACATGTTCTAGAAATTACATTATCTTGTCAATCTTGGTTAGTTTTTAAATTAAAATTGGATCAAAATGGATGACATAACAGGATAAGTCAAGGAAAATTGACACCGGCTACACTAAAGATCCAATTTGTATCAGAATGTAAAATTAAAAGTTTTTTTAAAGGCTATTTTCTCAAATCCTATCATATGTAAAGGAATTGTTAATAGAAGATTGGTTTTTTAAATAGATACGTCGCTTTTCCACATGGATGCTTTAGCAGTTTGTCCACTTTGAACTTAAATTATCAGGGTGTCTACTGTGCGGGAATTTAAGGAAATCCGGGAATTGTCTTTGATTTTATTTTTAATGTTGGAAGTGCATTTCATTTCCTTATCATTTATAATTTTGTTGTTTTTCCTTTGAGCTATTTGCGAAACTTTTTTCCTACTTGAAATGAAAATTCTTAAAAAAATTACGATACGTAAATCAAATATAAACCGGAATTTCTTTCAGTAATTCATAAAACTGCTGACCCACGCAGTTTGTCAACTCATGGGGCGAGATACTGTTGTGATTCTTGTCTGAAAAACACCAGCAGCGTAACGGACAGACGGAGTGCGCGGGGACTCATATGAGCAGATTGTGTTCACACCGTTCAGACGATCCCGATTTGCGCAGTTGATAAGTCGTGGGCCGTTAGCGCTTTATGATTGCCTGTGTTATCCAGTGTTTTTGTTGACTTACTAAAATTTTCCAACCGTCAGAAAGGTTACATGGTACTGCAACACTGCACACGACCTTTTGGAGAAAATCTTCTAACGTATAAGTAAGTCATAAAGGTCTGAATAGTAATCTTTTCAAGTGTAGAATGCATTTGCGCAATTCTGTTTCTTCGTCCTATCAGTTCAAGACTTTTCAATTTCACGAAATACAAGCAACTGTTTGAAATTCGATGTTAGAGTGCGACTAACCTAAAATTTGGGATATTTTACTTTATTTCGTGGCACTGAACTGTCTTCAATCGACAGAAAAATAGAAGCTGACCTATTACTATGACCTATTACTATTCGTATATTTATGACCTACTTTTAAGTTTAGAATATCTTCTCGAAAAAGTTGTATGTATTCTCATAACGTCATGCTAAAATACTCAATTGAAACTTCCCGCTCTTTTTTTAATTGGCCAGCCACTAACGCAGAAGAGAGCGTATAGGGACTTTTGTGGGAGATGTCGGATCAGTGCAAATTGAAATAACCATGTACGGAGGAGGTGAAATAAGGGTGAAGGGAAATAGGAGAGATTTCATTGTATTTATTATATCATAAGCGTGAAAATGAGGGAATTTTGGAGATAAAAGTTAATAGACACCCTGATAAACTGTTTCCGCAAAATTAGTTGGATTAAAACAGTTTTGAAAAATTTTAAACCTAAATTCAATATCTAATTATGCAATACAAATTACACAATGCTCTTAACTATTTTATAAATGCTATGCAGATAAGCAAATCAAAGTAAACAAATTAAATAATTTTAATTAATAATTTATTATCAAGATCAATAATAATTTTAAATAATGTAATTTTAAAATTTAATGTTATTCCTTTGTATTCTTTCCAGTCTAGCTTCGGACACATTCTTTTAAAAATCAGTTGAATCGCATATTTTACTTTACTCGTTTGTTCCTCTTCTTGGAAAGGAAGAATCCTCATTTATAACTAATATTTCAATGTACGAGGCCCATGACTTTTTCAAAACTCATTTTGCCATCTGTAATATTTTTTACACATGCATTGCTAACATTTTTGTGTGAAAAAATTCAGTTATATATTTTTTCAAAATAAATGTTAGTATAGCTGCACTAAAATTATGGACCTGCAGTCCTCGTGGACCTATATTATTTCACCAACATATAGGTCTATTTATCAACCGGTTGTCAATATGCAGGGTTGGCCATATTCGACGAAAAGATTTGGCAACAGTGTAACTTTTGGCAGAGATGACAGATCGAGTAATGACGTAGCGCGTTTGAAGCATCAGTCTAAGGAGATTTTTGCAATGGAGCAGTACACTCCACGCGAACGCTCTCAGATTGTTGAAATTTACATTCAACAAAACAAGTCAATTGTGAAAACTCAATGTGCATGGAGAAAAATAAATAAAGTGAAAACTGCGCCTTCTGCGACTACACTTTATCGTTTGTATGAAAGATTTTCATCGGGTGAGGCATTTACTAATCCCAAGCGTCCAAAAAAAAGCGACCAAGGGGATCGGATGAAAATATCGCACTCGTACGGGCCAGTGTTCTGAACACTCCATGCACGTTGAGTTTTCACAATTGACTTGTTTTGTTGAATGTAAATTTCAACAATCTGAGAACGTTCGCGTGGAGTGTACTGCTCTCTGGCAAAAAGCTCCTTAGACTAATGCTTCAAACGCGCTACGTCATTACTCGATCTGTCATCTCTATCAAAAGTTACAGTGTTGCCAAATCTTTTCGTCGAATATGGCCAACCCTGTACGTTTGCTTAAAGTTTTTACTTTTACACTTGCATTCGCACCTTCAAGTTAATGTTGCTTCTCTTAGGCTAATCCGATCGGACTTATATTGTAGTTTATGCAACACATGCCCCAAAATTAAACCTTTCGATGCCTGTATTCTGTGTTTTCTCCTAGAAAGTTTTGCAGCGCATGCGAACTCCAAGAAATAAAAATAATTTCTATCGCTGAGCATGCGTACTTTGATCAGGAAAAATGATTCTATATCGCTAGACATGCGCACTTTGAGCGCCTCTTAGGTAGACACAATTGAACTAAGTCTAGTCTTAGTAAATTAGATTTGTCAGTTAGGTTATGTCAAACACTTCAAAATGATATGTAAGTTTTTTATTCTTTTGAGGTGTTATTTACCTTGTGCCCCCCCCCCCCAATGACCCCCCATACGTCTACATAATCTTTGCAACTTTCGTGGCATTCATTACCAAAAATAGCGTATTGATGCTAATTTTTTTATACTCTTTGAAATCATGTAGAAGAAAAAGTGGGTTGGAAATATTTGCTTGGTGAAATTGAGACTTTTATGTTTCACATTTAACTATCTTGGGATGATTATCTGTGTAGGAATAAATAAAGTACAACTATTGGTTTACGTTACACTTTTTATTTAATTTATAATTGTTTGTGGATGCTTTCGAAATGTACACGTCTGAGCGTATACAATTCAGCCTTAATGGTAGTAAACTATAAAAAAAGTGTAAGCAATCCTTTGAAATAAGAATATTGTAAGTGAGGAAAATTCGTAAATGCTATATTCAACGAGATAATACAATCGTTTTTTTTTTCAGCGCCTTAGCGTAGCGTGAGTCACTAAGTCACAGAAAGTGAGCAAAAGTAAGACATTATGTGTACAATTGATTCATACTGTTTTTTAGTGTTCCCGCTTGTTAATAACACAAACACTATAAACAGATGAACTTTTTGCGTTTAAAAGGTTGGGGTTGATTGAATTATTGACTAGTGAAAAACTCTCCCGAATGTTATAAAATTGCGTTTATTATGGATATATATGAACCTAGATATTACACATTTAAAACTGCCCGTAAATGGAATGAATATACTGTTGGAAATTTAATAAGGCTGATAAAGAAAGTATGGAAAAAGCACAATAATAAAATCGATTAATCGGTGACAAATGCTTGATAAAGTTCAAATACACACTTGATAAAGTTCAAATAAAGAGTTCTGGACTGTCCACAATCACTTTGCACAAAACGCTCACTATCGGATTTTTGGATTTGGTAATTGACAGTTGTCCATCACTTTCCGGGTCGTCGCGCGAACTGACCTCTCCAACCTCTGCCGAATCCTTCAGGCCCTTGCTCACCCCATCCCTTCCACTATTTTTGGACTTTGAAACTTTCCGCTGAACTAGCTAAAACAGCAATCAAGTGGCGGAGGTATCTTCATTGCGGGCAACCAAATAAGAAATATTTCTCAATGTCCACAACATTCTCCCTCCTGTAATTCAGCTGCGCCTGCATTACATCCGTTTACTTCTATGACGAATAATTTGGTCGCAGGTCTTCGATACGTCCCGGTCGTGGTCTGGACATCCGCAACTCTCACTCGTTCGTCATATCCTGGGTAAACTGCCTTTCAGCCACTGGTTGCGTGGTTGCCCGGAGTCTGCAATGATGACCAGGTCTCCAACTATTAGATCTCCTCTGTCTCGGTACCATTTGGTACGCTTGTTGATAGTTGGCAAGTACTTGCGAAGGATACAGTCGCGTTGTTCGAAAACTCCGGGTGCGCCATGGTTACGGGGAATTTCGCCGGGTGAAACTCACTGAATATTCGGCCTCAGTGAATAGAGTCTGCAAGACCTCTTCCTTCGGAACTTGTTATTTGAGAATTACTGAGAGTGGCCTTTTCACTGACCTTACCAGTTTTTCCCAGCAGCCACCCATATGTGGACTCATTGGAGAGATAAATCTCCACTCTATTCTCTCCTCGGCTACTCTGCGTTGAAGTTATTCTCCTTCCAGTTCTGCCAGTGCCTCCCTCAAGTCTCGTTCACCTTCGACAAAGTTGGTTCCATTGTCAGACATGATGAGTTTCGGCTTCCCTCTTCTGTTCATCATTCTGCGTAGTGCCATAATCATCGAGTTCGCCGATAGCGAGTGAGCTATTTCCAGGTGTACTGCTCTGTAGACTAAACACGTGAGCAAAACACCGTTTGTAAAAGGGTACTGCGTTCCACCAGTTCGTACGATCGGAACCTGTGCCATGGCTGTAATGCGGGGTTGCGCTCTTCGATTCTTGCAATCCTAACAAGAATTCCAGGTGCTCTTTACTGTTGTTCGGGCCTTCAGGATCCAATATGACTGCTTCAAATCGTTGAGCACTCTCTCTTCCGCGGTGACCCGCCTGAAGATGAAAATTGTGTATCATGAGACGTACCGCAGGGTGTTTTCCTTCTAAGATCACGGGCTGCCTCGTAGCATGGCTCACAGCACTGTTTTATCTGATTCGACCATCCATTCGTATGAGACCGTCCGAGCCCATCATCGGCGAAAGCTGGTATAATCGTGAAGAAGGAGCCAGATTCTTCTTCTTTCTCAAGATTTCACGTTCTTCCGCGAAACTATCTGCCTGTGTCATCATGAGAATTTTCAATTCCGCTTGCTGCACCTCAAGAACTGTTAGAGTCATGCCTGCAATATCTTTACAGTCTTGGGAACGTTGCCAGATTCTCAATTTTTTTTACGGCGAATTAGGTCCAGACCCATGTGCGAATCAGTCGATACCATTTCGAGAACCTGGAAAAATCAATCAGAACATCGAAATTTACCTTCTGTGACAGAGTGCCACAGAATTCTTTCTTTAAATCCAGGGTCTCTTCCTGTTGTTGCTCTGAAAGAAAAACTTTTGGCCACTCAGACTCGCCTCTCCGGAGAAATTCCGGTCCTACGATCCACCTGTTCGTGGACTTTATTTCTAAAGGATAAGTGTCTCTGGTGGCTTCGTCTGCGACGTTCTCGTTAGTAGGTACCCATCGCCATTCATTTTGAGCTGTCGATTCCAAAATTTCTCCAATTGGATGGGCGACGAACGTTTGGTACTTACGTGCGTCTGATTGAATCCACTTGAGAACTGTTTAAGAGTCGGTCCACATGAACTTCCTCCCAATGGATATGCTGTGCTCCGAGCAGATAAAATTCACCAGTCTGTTGCCCATAACCGCTGCCTGCAGTTCCAATCATGGAATCGTCATCGGTTTTAGTGGCGCTACTCTGCTTTTCGACATGACTAAGGTCATCCGAACTCCATTCTCCCCCTCTAGTCGCAGGAATGTAACGGATGCGAAGGCTTGCTGACTGGCATCGCAGAATGCGCAGCGTAGCTGCACTGTCAAGCAACTGCAACCAAGTTTTCCACTTTCCATCGACATTATGAGTTTGAGAACATCCTTCTTGGTCAGTGACTTCTCTGCGTTGACGACTCTCTTGTCAAGTTTTGGAAACTCGGTGATGAACGTGAAGATATCGCTGACAGGTACCCAGGTCACTCCCAGGACGCGTTGATAATCTTTACTGCTGAAAAATAGCTGACTGCCACCTGTTGCAATTGCGTCCTGGGGAAGAGATTCACATACTTCCTTTGAGCTCGTCACCCAGTTCCGAATCTCGAAACCACTTTTCTGATGTATGATAGATACTTCCTTGGCTCGTTGAATGGCTTCCGTGCTAGTGCCCAGGCTGTCCAAATAATCATCCATATAGTGTTTCTGTGTGATGGATCGATAAGCATTTGGAAACTCATTTTCAAATTGTTTTGCATTTCTATTCCGAATTTCTTGGGCTACGTAAGGTGATGACACTGCTCCAAAAATCACCACTTGCATTTCGAATACGAATATCTCATTCGTGTCCTTGTCTCGACCCAGGATACTTTGGCTGCATCGATCTTTCCGAATACGAACCTGGTGAAATATCTCCTTCAGATCGCCTCCAATGGCGATCGTCCGCTCTCTGAAACGAAGGAGTACTCCCACTAAAGAACCAAGAAGATCTGGGCCTTTCAGGAGCCTATCATTTAAGCTCACACCATGAGACTTTGCAGCTGCATCGAATACCAGACGCATTTTTCCCGGTTTGTTTGCATTGAATACTACAAAGTGTGGTAAATACCATGTTCTTTTAGGTTCTTTTGCAGCTTCCTCCTTCGTCAATCGTAGTACGTATCACTTTTCCTGGTGCAAGCTTACAATGCAGTTTTCGAGCTAACTCTGCATCAATGACCGTGACTGATGAACCAAAATCCAGATAAGCATATGTGTCGATTTCTCCAGCTGGACCCTTCAGAACAACGGGCAGTACTCTCATAAAAACCTGACGTTTCTGACGCTGTACAACGTTAATATGAATCTTCTCCTGGGACACTTCTTCATTCTTCAGTGGGGCTGTTTTTGTCGACCTTCGCCCGCCTGTGTGCCAACAATGGATGATGTCGTTTCGGACAACCGTCTTCGTTGCATCGTCATCGTCTGCAGTCTGTGATAGAATGCAAAGGTTTCAGGCAGGAAAAACACAAACGCTTTTTTGTTGCCCAATTCCAACGTTCATCTACACTCACGTCCTTTATAGTTTCACACATTGGCACATGATGGTCCTTTTCACAGTAAATACACTTCACTGACTCATTGTTCTTGTCCAAAACCGTACCAATTACCGCGCCTTTTTTCATTTTTGTCTCTAATTTATCTACACTAGGGCCATACACCTTACTCACTAAATTAGCTTGTCTTCGTATCCACTGCGCGAACACTGCTATATTTGAAACATCCGTTTCCTGTTCACAAACAGCAGCCCATTGCAACTTCTGAGCGAGAGGCAACTTTGCAACCAATTGATCTAAAAACATGAGATTGTTCAAATACCGAGGCTTTCCTAACGCTTGGACTGTGGCTACAAAATTTGAGACTGAATCTGAAAATATTAGCAATTATTAGAAACGGTTCTCCTTGATTTCTAGGAAACTAGTGATATTGCGCATTAAATCTTTAATAACAAACTCCAGTCGACCAAAGCGTCGCTCCAGAGTTTCTATCACCTGGTCTTCCCTGTCGGTCACCAGCACTGCTCTCACTGCTTCTAAAGCTCCTCCTTTCAGGCACTTTTGAAGGCGATTGATATTCTCGTTCGCTGAGAATCCGCATGCTTCGGTCGATTTCTCATAAGTGCTGAAAAAAGTGGCCATTCTTTTACCTCTCCACTGAAGCTGGGTAAGTCTTTAGTCATTGTCTGCCGGGCAAGGTATTTTTCAAAGCCTGTCACTTCTGTTGTCGTCGGGATTTGTCTGGGAAAAGAGTGTGATCGTCGTTCTTGATCCTGTTTTCTCGTTAGCTGTTCATCTTCATTGTTATTTCCTTCTGACTCCTTCCATGCTAGAACTTTTGATTTCACCAAATTTTCTGAGTCTTCAGATTTTTTCGAACACTGATCTTCACTTTCTTCTATATCAGCTTCTTCGAGTTCTGCAAGTTCTGAATGCAGTTTAAGGATTTCTTTCTTTCGTTCAAGCCGCTTTCGTTCCGCTTCTTCTTCAAGACAATCTAGTTCTTCGGCTTGACGGAGTTCTCGACGTTTGAGCGCGATTGAGCTTGAAACGGAGATTTCTGAAATAATACTTTTTGACCCTGGTTCGGATACTGACCTGTGGGAACGTTCACCCAGGTTCTCGGATTCAGCTCGTCTTCCTTGATGCAATTGTACTGGTCCGGCTGTCAGTTTGCCGACTGGGGTACTCGTCTCCCTGAGCTCCGCTTCTGGGCCACGAGTCCCGTTAGCTTGCGATGAAGCTTGCTCAACGACGGTACGGTCGACACTTTCACTTTCAGATCTATTACCCGTTTCACTGTATTTTTCACTATAAAGAGATGAACCGTTTGCGTGTAAAGGGTTGGGGTTGATTGAATTATTGACTAGTGAAAAACACTGACGAATGTTATAAAATTGGATGTTACACATTTAAAACTGCCCGTAAATGGAATGAATATACTTTTGGAAAGTTAATAAGGCTGATAAAGAAAGTATGGAAAAAGCACAATAATAAAATCGATTAATCGGTGACAAATGCATGATAAAGTTCAAATACACACTTGATAAAGTTCAAATAAAGAGTTCTGGATTGTCCACAATAACTTTGCACAAAATGCTCACTATCGGATTTTTAGATTGAAAGTGATTGACAGCTGTCCATCACTTTCCGGGTCTTCGCGTGAACTGATCTCTCCAACCTCTGCCGAGTCTTTCAGGCCCTTGCTCATCCCCTCCCTTCCACAATTTTTGGACTTTGAAACTTTCCGCTGAATTAGCTAAAACAGCAATCAAGTCTCGGAGGTATCTTCATTGCGGGCAACTAAATAAGAAATATTCCTCAATGTCCACAACACCACTGTTAGTAATTAATAATAAAAAATATATATGTATGACATACATACGCATAAAAAATCATCTCAAGATAGTTCAATGTAAATTTAGATACACTTGTGAGTATTCGTGCCCGAGCGCATCCTAAGTTGAACGTTGTACCCGCGAGCGTAGCGATCTTAATTTTAACAAGAAAATATTTTCATTTTACTTTTTTTTTACATGACCAGGGCCGAGGTCGCTTGCTTAGTGATATTCAGGAGTTTAAAATATGGAAAACAGTAGCTTAATAATTAATGAACACATTGGGACTGAAAATCTAATCTCAAAATTCAATTGCCTCACATTACTGAATAAATACTAGCATTAAATAATAAAATTATTAAATAACAGACGCTACTCCTTTTTTTGAATGGTCAGCTTCATACCTATAAAGTATAAAATATTGCATCCTGGTATTTATTCAGTAAAATGTTATTTTAATCGTAGCTTTATGCTCAAAAATTTATCTAATTTCAGCCCCGACATAACCTATAATATGTATTCAGATTCATCTGGCACAATTAATAACAATACTTTCTTGTAAAAGTGTTTTCTATTTCAAATACTGGGATTCGATGCTTGTTATATACTTAAAATATGCTTTCGACTATATTACCTATATTACCGACCTCACTTTATCAGTTCACTGAATATTTTTTTGAACCTAAGAATTTTTTTGTAACTAAAATATCGATCTGAAGCTTTGGAAAATGAATTAAAGTACAATAAAATACGTTTTGATACTCCATTTGGGTAGGCATTTCACTGAAAATTATTTCTGACTAAATTAAAAGATCTTTTTCCTGAACCTCGACATTTTTTGAGCGTTCGAACTTCTTTAATACATAAAATATCGGTCTCAAACTTTGAGAAATGTAAGAGCCGAAAGAAAACTTGGTTAAAGTACAAAGTTTAATAATAAAGGTGTAAAAACAAATATTTCAATTAAATCTTATCCGGCCCACAACAAAGGACTCTGCTATCAATTCCATCGCGAAAATTCGAATCCTGATGGCGCCACTAGACGAGGCCATACAATTTAAAATGGCCGTACCTCTGATGGAATAACAGTGCCCGTATACCGCTATGGTTTGCATGTGTTGCCCAAAAATGGGAAAAATTGATAACTGTCATCCGTATGCTCTTACAGATACCCGGACAGTATAGATTAGTGTAACAATGCAGTATTTTAAGTTTTAAATTAGTGTTTTCAGTTATGATTGATTATTTCCTATGGGTATAGACATTAACATTAAATAATATTCATGTGAAACATGGCATTCGTTTCAATTTACATTATCAAATTCCATTACTAATGTAAAAGGCGATGAAAGTTTGTATTGAATTTTTGAGGTTAGGAGCAGTCTCTGGCTAGAGCGATCTGTTCGCAGAATTAAAAAGCTCATCAAGTCGGTTAAGACGAGACTGATTTATAGTCTTGTCTTAAATGACTGGTCTAATAACATGTCTTGCCTTTGTTGGTTGGACTGACTTATAGTCTTTTCTTAATTATCTGGACTACAAAATATCTTTGGTAGTCCACAATGTCTTTTGCCTTGATTATTTTGAAAAATCTTCACATTGCCAGGGCAGTCCCATTGCATTGCCTTTAGTTGCTGGACTGTCATTACTTTGATAATTGGACTGATCTACAGTCTTGTATTCATTGACTGAACTGTCTTCCGCCTTTAATATTTCGAATAGTGTTTACATTGCCAGAAAAGCGCCATGATTTCACCTGTTATGACCAGGACATCGCCATTTTGTTGCCCTTATTACCTGGACTGGTCTTACTAGTGTTTCTAATATAGTTAGTGATTGTGCTGATCACAGTTTATTGAAAAATCTGCCCCTCATCTTCAAGTTTCAAGCGGGACATTAGATTCGCTGGAGGTCAGATTTTTCGCGTTCAGCCCCACCTACCTCGAAAACTTTTGATTTTTTGTACTAGTACCCATTAGGATGTTTTGATCAGGAGGCTTTGAACTACATTATATTGCAATTTAAGCCAATTTGACTGGGGCCGGATTTTAATGTAAATTGTGCGGGGTCCTTTATGTCGGCTTTTCGATATGCTTGCCTTGAGCCGAAACTGGAGCTGAGTCGATCGACAAATGTGTCACACGCTGCACGAATATGCTCCTGTGGGATCTTCATCCATTCACAAAGAAGGGCATTATTGAACACATCAACACTGGTATTTTTTAGTGTTGACCTTGGCTTGCAAAATGCCCCAAATCGAAAAGTTATGAATGGGTGAAGATCCAGCAGGAGCACGTTCGTGCAATATGCGACTCGTTTCTCGTCCTACTCTGAGCCATAGTTCGTGCTGAAGGAGACCATATCGAAAATTTGACATGAATTTGTAAAATTTAATTGTTTTCCACCGTTTATCTTATTACTTTAATTTTATTAAATTTGATATAAAAAATACAGCGTTTCAAAAAAGTTGCAGTTCATTTGGGCCACCCTGTATTTTTTGAAATCGAAAAAATGTAGCGTTTTATTTCAAAATCAACAAAAAAGTGTTCTAATAGTCCTAAAGTACATGAAAAGAGCTGTCCAAACACAATAATAAACGTCCAATAGAATTAGCCTAAGAGAAGTTACATTACTTTAAAGGTAAGAAGACAGCCGAAAAAGTGAAACTTCAGACCCCTGTATATTAACAGCCGGTTGATAAATGGACATATTGATGTCCGCTTAATTATATTCGTTGTTATAAATAATATTTATAACCGTGAATAATATTTGGCAAGCATCCATGATTCTTTCTTTCCTCGCCTGAGTGTCCTAATCCAACCTGTTATTCAACTTCGAATAAATACCCTGTCGTGCAGCCCCGTAAAAATGTTACAAGTCTTGATTGCAACCCACAACGCAAGTGCGGTTTGGCTGTTTGTCCGCTGTGCGTTAATTATTGCGTGTTGAGCGCGAACCAATCGCGCGAAACCCCCTTCCAGCAACATCACCAAAACGATTTTCGCTAGTGAACTCCCACTCGATACGTCATGAATGGTGCGCCGCCGCTGAAGCAAAGCCCTTAAAAGTATGGTTAAATTTTACGAATCTGCATCATTATCGCCTTTTTAACATATTTCCTCTCTGGGTAAATATAATTTTGATCCTCTCAGCAAACACGCGATGTCAAAAGACTTTCTCATAAAGTAGTCACCCAGCTCTAGGTGGCCTCACCACCCCTGACCTATCAAAAAATTTCTTTTTTTTTCTTCTTCAACCCCTTTACTCCTTTCTGCTCTTCTTCTCTTTCTTTATAAAATAAATTGAGAGATTCTGTGGTTTTTCCCGCTTGCGGGCCTTTCGCCACACATAATAAATATCACTTTAACTTCCAGTCATGTCAAATTTCTCTCAAATTGTGTAACCATGTCCAAACGGGTAACGTACAACAACTTCTTCCAGTCCGATAATTTTTCGGGAAGATGATTAATCGCGAGTGCGCGACTGGCTTCGCCGCATGAGCCGCCCACTCCCGTGTAGTAATGTTCGATTCTTTGGAAAGAATTGATTCTTTAGTTGATCTAACATCAAATAGACGAGAATCAATTCTTCAAAAGATAAACTTGAAAAGAATCAATCTTCTAAAGATCAATCTTTTAGTGGCGCAAACAAAAAGTTTATTTATGACATCAGTTTTCACTTTCAATTGTTATTGAATAGAATAGACTTTTTCATTTAAGGAACGAATCTCTTTTTCTATCTCCACACGTTAGAAAAAGAGGTCCGTCCGAAATGTTATCGGAGTCCTACTGCAGGACGAATGTCAGCTGATATTCAAATGTTTCGAGCAATTGTCACAAGAGGGAAAAGGACGAAGATTTGGGAAGTCTTTTTGGCACTTACGAAACTTGAATGAGTCTGAGTGAGGACCCAGTTTTTCTTTTTCTTCAAATACAGTAAAAACATTGAATAATCGACTAATCAGAGATTTAAATTTTAACAGAATGAAGAACACTGGTTGGTAGACTGCATACATATATGCTTTGCGCTATCAGAGTCAGAGGCACTTTTCAAGAGAGTGTACTTCTACGTTCTCACGACCTGTAATCCATTTTATTTCAGTTAAAAAAGTTCAACACCTTGATCTTCAGGGAAGAGAATCAATTCTCAAAAGAATCAACTTAATAGGGAGTTGATTCAAAAGATCGATCTTCAAAGAATCGAATCAGAATCGAACATCCCTACTCCCGTGCATTGGATCTCACGAGAGGGGACGATGCTTGTAGCCCCTCATCTCCACCCCCTTTTTCCCCAGAATTTAGTTCTCCCCGAGCTTCGGCCCAAGCTACATCTCTCTGGCCTCTTCGCTCATACCCTGACCCGAGTGAAGAAGACCCAAATCAAGGAACCCCCCCCCCTGGATCTCGCTTGATTCCTCCCGACTGGCATACCATGTCCACCACTTATATTTTAAAACTACTTTGCTTTTCCTTTTGTAAATTGGTTTCCCTCTCCTATTTAGTTTAATACTTTCGAATCAGTCTCAACCCACAGACTGACCTCAATATGATCTTGGTAAATTAATATAGGTCCACCTATAATTAAAAAAAATGAGTTAGAAGATTGAGACTTGAAAGAATTTATTGTTTTTCTTGTGTAAGGCTGCATACAATTTCGTTATCTTTAAGCATGGTTTTATAGTAATTTGGTCAATTTCGTAGCTAGAATCGATGTTAACATCTGATGCACTTTCACACTTTGTTGTCCGGTAAATACGAAACCTATTAGGGGTTCAATCAGGAGCAGTATTATTAGATTTGATCACTTAAGGATGTTCGATGGTAGCATTGCTAGTCGATGAAGTGTCTAACAAATTTCTCATAGCAGAAATTCTACAAATTTATCACAAATATTATTATTCATTATTGTTTGCATCGCACAACAAATTTCAGGTTCAAAAACATTTTCGAAGTGAGTAAATATTATTAACAGTTCGACTTTGACTCAAATCTCTGAAATGTAGTCAGAGTCTTTAGCAACGTCGCAACTATGCAAACCGAGCGCAGGGAAAGCAGAACGAGAAGTCCATATTCGTACATAATTTCCTATCTGCCCGTTTTCGAACTACTTTTCTTTGGCGGTATTAACAAAGGTATTAGTTAAGATTTGTTCAAATATTGAGAAGCTTTCATTTATATTGTCACTTTAAAAAATTATATAAAAAATATGTATTTAAATTGAATACTTTAAATGAAATAAACTACTAACATTTACCAAATGAACCGCCGCATTGTCAAACGAGATATACAATATTCTTCAAGGAGTGGGAAGGCCCGTGGCAGTGTTTAAAGAAATTTTTTAACTTTAATATTTTCAATACATGATCTCATAGAAAACTTGTTTGTACATTTTTTTCTCAACGAAAAAAATTGTAACTCTTCGTTTTTGAAATAATGAGAAAAAGAAAGATTTTGGCACAGCGTTCAATTTTTGTCTATGTTCATTTCAACTCCCTCATAACAACAAGCTATCAAGAGTTTTCAATTCGAATTTTGAGGAATTATGTGTGAAACTATACTGCAGAATGTGAAATAATTGAAGTTTATCTTATTTTTTATGGAAAAAGTCATTAATATTTTTCTGAGTAATTCCGAAAAGAACATTTAAATATGTTTAGTCATCTTGCTCTAGGCGTGAACAATGTTATTCTCTATCATAAACTCTTTATATAAATTAAAGATTTAAAAAATAATTATTAATTAAAAATAAATAAAAATATTCAAAATTGAATTAAGTTTGGGACATTTTTTTTAGATTTATTATACTTCCCACTAATTAATTTTGATTAAGCAGATTGGTTTTTCGAAAAAGTTTCTCTTGTTTTTTATGGTAAGGTTTCGATGATCGCAACTATATATTATTAGCTCTTATATTTCCAAAATCTTAAAAATGAGCCTTTTCCTTTACTAGAAAAAGAATATACCAGGTGTATACATATGAAACCGGTATTTTTTCAAGAAAAAAACACATTTATTTCAAGAGAATGATAACATATATTTTATTCAAAGTATGCGCCCTCGC
>NC_046661.1:30731837-30735716 GCF_010883055.1 Belonocnema kinseyi | reverse complement strand
CAATATGCCAATTAGCACAAATGGTAAGTTCCGACAGTGCCTACAAGTGTGCCTACTGGCCGCTAGATGGCAATACCGGTTTCATATGTATACACCTGGTAGCAATGCCATAAATAAAAACATTTTCTCTGTAAAATAAAAAAAAGTAGAATAATTCATATAAATTTGTTGGCGAATAATTTTCCACGGCTATACCGACATGGCAGCAAGCTACTGGTAGATGATTCAAGCAATATTTTAAAAATATTTAAAAGTTTCTTGTGCACTTACAGAAAGATTAATGAATGTTGTTTTGTGCAAAAATATTTCTTTTCCTATTTATTTTTAATATTAACTTCTTTAGTTAAAAAAGAAAAATTCCAAAATTTATCCAAGCACTGCCACGGGCCTTCCCGCTCCTTGACAAATCTAGTAATAATAATCTTTAATGTGACGTTTCCGAGTACTGCTTCTCAGTCGCTACGGCGATAATTTACTCATCCATCGAGACCGAGAAAACTGTCTTTATTTTAACATAAGTACGTTAATTTCGCTGTGACACATGTATTTTCTTATATGTACGAATTCAAAAAGATTTAAACATTCATATTCAATGTTTTCTCGCAAAATTGTATGGATATACAGACTACTAAAGTTCATTATGACATGTTGCCAAAGACTCCATGTTTAATTTTGTTTAATCCAGCAACTTTATGAACAAATATTTCGAAAAAAAGTTCGGTTAATCTAGCTGAAACTTTGTAGGGTGATGAAAGGACCATTGAAGGGACACAATATTTTTAGTTCAGTCAAAATTATAGAAACTCGATAATCATCGAACCTCCTTATTTGTTGCGTTGTTTGGTTACTTCATCTTGAAAAAATATCTTTAACCTCGAAACTAGAATGTATATGCGTTCAAAAATTTAAAGATATTTTTTCTGTGCTAAGAGATTTGCTTCACATTTTGAACATTTGTTTTTATTTAATTTGCTAAAATGTTTTGAGCAGATTAGCCATTGTAAAAATACGTGAATTGAAGTACAGTCAAACAGGAATTTGATGTCAAATTTGGGAGTAACGGTGACATTAAATCCAGAGTCTTGGAACTATTTTGTCTTTCTCATGTTTCTCTCTTTGTTTTGAGACGCCTAAGTGAGCACCACACTTGCCCCCGCAGCTCCTCTCACAAATCCCCGCCGCGCGTCGTCAATTCTTGAAAACACTAAATCCAGATTCGACTGTACTTCCATTTTTGAGAACCTTCATACTTTATTTTATTTTATTTTTTTAGTTTTTAGGATTTTAAGTTCATAAAGATAAGGAGCTTAAAAATAATAATAAATGGGCATTTTACACTGCGAAAAGTATTTAATGAAAATTGATGTATTGTAAAGGAAGTAAGTAATTAACTAGCGAAGAGTGGAATCGTAGAAGTGACGTCTATCATTTTTTCGTTTTTTCATTTGGAACGCTTTTTGTAACTAATCTTGCACTGAGTTTCACCGTTGCCGGATACGTTTGCAAAGAGTATAAACTGAAGCAATTTTGTTGTGTTTTGCATGGTTTTTTTAATGATGAAAGGAAGCAAAAGAACATCTTAAAAGTTTCACTTAAACACTTTAGATTTTCATTATTTGTTTGAAATATAATATATATATATATATCTTTCTTCTTTGGCTGAGCCAGAAAATTGAGGATTAATGAGTAACTCATTTTCGACTATTTTTGTTTTATTTTTCAGGATGACAACGAAGGTCCTGTGACCAAAAGTATTCGTCTGACGGCAGCTCTTATTCTCAGAAACCTAGTCATTTATTCTGCACATGGTAGACGGTAGGTTTATATCGAAATCCAAATACTTTTATTATCTATATTTTTTCTTTTTGTACCATAAATTCTTGATTCTTATGAAATCTGTATTTGAGGAAAGTTTAGAATCTCCAAAGCATTATCAGACTTCTTTCTATGTCTCGTTAAAAATTAAAAATTTCTTGATCAAATACGGGAAATATTTTTTGCATCATCAAATCTGTTGCAGATTTGTATAATTCTAAATGTCGGCAGGAATTTAATTTTGGGATACTGGAGTTTGTAATGCATGAAATTAAATTAAATTCTTCTATATTTTGTTTATATTCTCTTAGTCCAGGCATCTCGTACGAAGAAAGGTCTTTTTACCGTATTAGGTAGGTAATGCGCGTTTTTGTTAAAACGGATTATTAAGGGGTACTCATTGAAAGTCCAAGTTTTCTAGAAATGGCAGCCGTGTGTCCCGGAGATAGTTCTGAAAAAAGTTCCAAAAATCTTGTTTGCGTAGACTGACCCGCCCCATTGAGGTTTAGTACGATATTTTCAACACCAAAATTAAACTAGAGGAAATTCTGAAAAAGTTAAAGACAAAAAACCTATCTTCAATGGGTGCCGAGTATTTTTTTTTGACCTATTTTTCAGGCCAAATGACTCGTCTTCCATTTTTTCAAAATACTTCGCTTCTCGGTAAAGCTGCGTAAGTGGTGCAAGAGAAAAAGCTGTGAGGCAGGAAATTGTCCGTAAATCTAAGCAAATATGATCTTCTACTCTTCATAGATCAAGAGTTATGACACTTCTAAAAACATAACTATTTTGCAATTTTGAGCTATTTGTAGCCAAAAAAGTTTTTTTTTAACTTATCGTTTCGTACATATCCTATAGAAAAACGTTAATAACACAAATTATAGAGGACTAAATTCTGCGTAAAATAAAAAAATGTTTTAACTCATACAGGTCATGAATTATGACCATGAAGCTGTGCCCCTTTCCATTCAGAAGGCTCTGTATGTACTGGCAAGTGTACTGCGGCATATTTGATCATTTTGGTGGCATACATGCATTTCTAGTTCATTACAAGTTCACTGTTTTCTCCTATTTAGTTAAAAAGCAATCAATTGTTTAAATAATACGCTTCACTCTATCAATTGTGTGCATATTCAATGTATTTACTTTTTTGAAAATCACTTCCAGTATATCTGTTGTAGAAATTAAATGGAAAAAATACAAATTAACTGGATTTACATTGCTTATGAATTATTTATAAAAACTGTTATTAAAGGGATTAGTTTTATACCGTTTTATTATTTTATGTTAAGAGTGCCAAAAATTAATAAACTAATCAGCGCAGAGGAAACAATTATTTTTAATTGCTGATAATAAAAGAATATGTAAACAAATTAATTATATAATAATGTAAATGATGCAGAAACTAGTTAAATAATTGATTAATTGATTGACTGATAAAGGAATGAGTATCAAAAGATAGTCTACATCTAAGAAACTCTCAACAATGAAATGATTTCAGCCTTATCTAAAAGACATAAGTTTGCTGTAGCTCCATCGAAAATCCCAAAAGAAGAAATAATCAGCAATTTAGAATCCACAATATATACCCTTTCACCCGAAAAAGCAAATAAAATATGACGAAGGACGGCGAACATTTTACGCCAAGCTCAAGTTCCACCCTCAAACTTAACAAAACAAGAAAAAACCGCAATTAAAGAACTCAATCAAAATAAAGATATTATAATATTACCCGCAAACAAAGGCAAAACAACAATAATAATGAATAAAGAAGACTATAACAACAAAATCATGGACCTTCTAACTGACGATACATACAAAAAACTTAAAAAGGACCCCACAAAAACAATAGTCAGTAAAACAAAGACTCTTCTCAAAGACTCTAAACTTGACAGTCAAACAATATCCAACTTAATTCCTACTAATCCCATCTCTCCAAAACTTTACGGGCTCCCAAAATATTCACAAGGAAAACATTCCACTCAGACCGATCGTCAGCGCAATAAACTCACCAACTTACAACCTAGCACGTTTTCTCGCTGCAAAACTAAATCCTTTTACAGG
>NC_046661.1:30719216-30731737 GCF_010883055.1 Belonocnema kinseyi | reverse complement strand
GCAATGGGATCCCCTATCTCACCTGTAATAGCCAATGTTTTTATGGAACATCTAGAAACTAAAATCTTTAACCAAGCCAAACTTAAACCAGAATTCTGGTTCTGTTACGTTGATGACACATTTGTCATCTGGCGTAATGGACGAGATGAACTAAATAAGTTTTTCGATTTTATCAATCAATTACATCCTAATATCCAGTTCACCATGGAAATAGAACAAAACGGAAAATTGCCTTTCTTGGACGTATTAGTTTACAAAAAATCTAATAACACATTAGGACATGAAGTTTACAGAAAACTCATGCATACAAACAGATACTTACATGCCTCCTCCCACCATCAACCATCTCAAAAACAATCGGTCATCAACTCCCTTGTATACAGAGCTGTCTCCATAACAGACAAAGATAACTTACAAAAGGAATTACAAAACGTTAAACAAATGCTAATACAGAACGATTACACAAATAAACAAATTGATAAATCAATAAGAAAACATACTCAAAAAAGCAAGTCAACACAACCTACGAAAGAAAGAGAGAGAAAAATGACCACCACTCTACCCTACATCCAAGGTGTCACAGAACAAATAGGAAGAATTCTCAACAAACACAACATCCAAACCATATTTAAACCACCTGCGAAAATAGGACAACTACTAAATAACCCTAAAGATAAAAAGGTACCCTTCAGTGATCCAGGAGTATATAAAATCCCTTGTTCTTGTGGCAAAGTCTATATTGGAGAAACCGGGAGAGCGGTGAGCCAACGGAAGGAACATGAAAGTAAAGTCAGGCTAAATCACTTCACGCAATCAGCACTAGCTGAACATCATATCGGAACAGGTCATAACATTTTATTTGATGAAACAACAGTCATTGCAAAAGCACACAACAAATTTCCAAGAAGACACAGAGAAACAATCGAAGTCTTAAAACACCCTAATAACATCAATAGGGACAATGGATATAATACCAATCCGATTTGGCTTTCCGTTCTCCCGGATTTTTTAAAAAAGACTTGATTGGCCAATCAAGTTCGACCAGTCCCCACGGTGGGGCGCTCTGGCCAATCACAGGCATCGTAGAAAGTATACCTAAGAACATCATGACCTGATTCCTCAGTTTCAGGTCAGCCCTGAAGATGTGAACTGCAATGTTCACGAAATGTCGGAAAACAATTCGTAGTTTTTTACGCGAGTGAAACCCGAAATATCTCTTTTTATCAAAGTTGAAAATTGTTTTGAGATAACTATTTTCTATATCACCCTGGAGGTTGAGTGTATTTTATGAGTCAATCACTCAATTATTTAATTAGTTTCTTCATCATTTATATTATTATATAGTTAATTTGTTTATATATTCTTTTATTATCAGGAATTAACATTAATTGTTTCCTCTCTGCTGATTAGTTTATTATTTGTTGGCACTCTTAACATAAAATAATACGACGTTATAAAACTAATCCCTTTAATAACATCTGTTATAAATAATAAATAAGCAATGTAAAGCCAGTTATTTTTTTTTTTTTTTTAATTTAATTTCTACAACAGATATTCTGTAAATGATTTTCACAAAAGAAATACATTAAATATGCACACAATTGATAGAGTGAAGCGTATTATTTAAGCAATTGATTGTTTTTTAACCGAAAGGAGAAAACAGTGAACTTGTAATGAACTACAAATGCATGTATGCCACCAAAATGTTCAAATACGTTCGCAGTACATCTTCCAGTGCATACAAAGCCTTTCGAATGGAAAGGAGCAAAGTTTCATGGCCATAACTCGTGACCTGTATGAGCTAAAACATTTTTTTTTAATTTACGTAGAATTTAGTGCTCTATACTTTGTTTCCTTAACGTTTTTCTGTAGAATATGTACGAAAGGACAAGTTTAAAAAAAACGTATGTATTTTTGCGGTGAATAGTAAAAAGTGTTTGTTAAGGCCTATACCGCTTTTTTGGTGTTCCAAAATTTCAATTAATTTGTTTGTTATCATTGTTATTGTTCGGGTATAATTTTTTTATTAGAAAAAAAGAAGTTAGATGACCAGAATATGCATTGTAAAATTGTTAATTGTTTTAAAATTTAAAAACGTACCATTTACTATATAACCTAAAAAATCTCACAGGATAAGGTCCTTGAGATTATGCTTTTGTTTTATTAGGTACATTTTGTTTTGTACTGATGACGAATTTTTCGTCAGGTTGATTGATCAAGACCATTTAGTATCGTTTAGTATTTATCTTAGAATCGCTGTAACTGCCTTGATCAATCAACCTGGCGAAAAATTCGTCATCAGTACAGAACAAAATGTAATAAAAAAACAGCATAATCTCAAGAAAGTTTTTCTATGAGATTTTTTAGGTTATATCGTAAATGATACGTTTTTAATTTTTAGAATAACTTTAAATTTTACCATTCATGTTCTGGTCATTTAACTTCTTTTTTTTATAAAAAAATTATACCCGAACAATAATAATGATAACAAACAAATTAATTGAAATTTTAACGTAGTCTTTAGAGATTTTTCTTTCATCTCCATAAATAAGCCTTGAAAAGCACCTGCAATACAAGTTGAAACATGTCGGAAAATTTTTTATAAAAAAAGTTTTTAACGCCAAAAAAGCGGTATAGGCCTTAACAAAAATTATTTATTTATTAAAAAAAAACTTTTGGCTACAAATAGGGGATGTGGGTCTAAAACGGCCAGTGCGATAATATGACCAATATTTAATAATACATTAGGAAAACTGAATTCATTTCGTTTTTTCGTGCAGATGTATTAATTAATTGAGTTCCAATTTTGGAGAGGTAATTTTAAGCATCACATATTTGAAGTCAAATAATAGAACACGATAATAGGTTTAGAATTAATTTTTTAACATTTTTGTTTGGACTTTAGTTATAATATTATATAGATTCCCTTGAATTATTTTTATTGATATTTATGATAATTTATAGTTCACGCACTAAGCTGTTATATCCGTATTTATCAAATGTCAAATAATAAATATGTTAATTAAAAATAAACAAAACATAAAAGTACTGCCACTTGTCTGAAATGGCCAGTGGGTTGTATGGTTAAAACGGCCAACTCCTGTGCGCTACCATACGGCGTCGTGACGAAACGATCAGGCGATGCGATGGCGAATAATATAATCTGTCAACTGTCATGCAAAGTGTAATTTTACGTGAAGAAGTACAATTTTGTTTATATTCACTTATTATATTTAAACGTATTCAACATAAACCCCCTGGTAAATATCTATATCTGTGGTGCTGATTAGCATTGATATTGATATTGAAGCATAAGGTGAAGCTTTTACTTTATGAAATGTTATTATGGGTAGTATCCTTTTCGCTCCCGAGTTTCATAGGTAGGCACCGGCTGAGGGGAGCGAACGTCCCCTTCCACTGCACACACTGCGGATCTATCCTCTTCTATTAAGCCCTCTCAAGTAATGTCTAACCCTACTTTCCCTCACCCTTTCTAGTTCAGTAATATCTGAAAATGTATTGGAAATATATTTGTATGCTTTTTTCCGCACCACTCTGGAGGTAAAGCATATTAAGGCGCGTTTTTTTAGTGGTGTCCCCAGTGGGCCCAGTGTCAATACTATACAATACTATACTATACAATACTACACAATGTCAAAGTAATTCAAATAATTTCTAATTATTAATTATACTTTTACTTTTTGAGTCCGCCATAATAACGTGATACTATTTCAACAGAGGTCAATATAGAAAGTTCTTTGGACTGATACATTTTAATTTGTTTTAAAACAAATGAATACTTGCATTTCGATTCACAGTTCTGAAATTTATTAAACAAATGAAAACTGTTACATTTAATCTGGTTTTGAAATTGAATCTCTTTCAAAACTTCAGTGAAATGGAAAACTTTTCGACAATTTCAACATTTCGAAAACACGCGATAGTGTATCTCTAAAGAAAAGGGAGGCGAAGAGAAGGGCGGGAGAGAAAAGGGCTGGGTATTGGTGGACTTACTGACGTAGTCCGTGCAGTGGAAGGGGACGTTTGCTCCCCTCAGCCGGTGGCCGCCTGTGAAGGTCGGGAGCGAAAAGTCAATCTCCCAGTATTATATTATTTTTCTGATACAAAAAAGTTATCCTCGTAATAAAATACTTCTAATTTTATAATTTAGATTGGAATTTTAACTACACGTGTGGTTAAGACGGCCAAAAACCTGACCATTTTTTCTCGACATTGTATACTTATTTAAAAGGCTTAATGATGAATTTTAACATTTTCAATGTTTAGAATATATAAAAGTATTACCTGTAACATAATTTCTTGTTAACTAATATTTAATATTCAAAAATAATCTTCTTTTTAATTCTGAATTGGCTATTTTAGACCCACTTCCCCTAGCTCAAAAAGCGAAAAAGTTATGTTTTTTGAAGTGTAATAACTCTTGATCTATGAAGACCAGAAGATTATATTTTTGCCAGATTTACGCACAATTTCCTGCCCTACAACTTTTTCTCTTGCACCACTTACGCAACTTTACCGAGAAACGAAGTATTTTGAAAAAACTGAACAAGAGTAATTTCCCCTGAAAAATAGGTCAAAAGTGTTCAACTTTGGGAGGCCATAACTTATGACTTATCGGAGCTAAATCATTGCGTTTTTTAAGTATTACTCGAAATTGCGTCTACTTTAATTGAATTTTTGAATATTTTTTTTTTATAAAGTTATCAGTTTCGAAAGTACAGGTACAGACTTCAGAATTGGGGTTTTTCGCCTCTTTTTTTTTTAATTGGCTGAACTTTTTCAGAAATTTCCTCTAGTTTAATTTTGGCGTTGGACATTTTGCTCTAAAGTTCAATGGGGCGGGTCAGTCTACAAATTTTAATCAGGGCCCCTTAATAAACCGTTTTAGCTAAAAAAAAAACGCGCTTTACCTACTTGAAACGGTATAAAAGTACCGGATGCCTGGACTATCTCCCTTTTACGGGTTACAAACAAGCCTTAAACATGCCAAATTATTCCATTTTTTTATTCGAGCCGTGAAAATATGGACAAGTCCATATTCAAAATAACATTTTTATTTGTAAAATTGAAAATTGTAAGCCTAGTAAATACTGAACAATTTCAATCTAAAAGTGTCCGAAATTGAACAATCTTTATAAATAGCTAACATTTAACAAATAAAACGTAAAGTATTCGTAATGGATCTCAAGGTACCGTGGCCTGCCTACTCCCTCGGCGACCTTTTTCTATTGTTCAGCACTGGCCTGGACCTGGAAGCGCTGTGGCTCTTAAACGGCGCCTTCTGCATTATGTTACAGGAGTACATTAAAATGGAATAATGTATGGACTCTGTTGCGCCCTACCATAGAGGTCTAGTCGAATGTGCGTTGCCGTGTTAAAATGTTTAAGCAACTGCAATGCGCTGTAAGGTACGTTACTTAAAGAAAAAAGTAACGTACGTTACTTAAAGAAATTTTGATACTATTTATACTAAATATATTTATACAAAATTAAATATGTAAGGAGTCTAATTATGAATCAAACGCGCGGGTTTATTTTTTATGACTTACAGAAATTTTTAACCATTTGCATACTTTAAAAAAAAATAGATTTCAGTCTTTTTTGGTAAAATAATTATTTTTGTTGTTGAAAATTAATTTATTTGCTTAAAAATTATTTTTTTAAAAGTAAAGATCAATTTTTTAAGCCAAAAATTTAAATAAATTGTTTGTCGAAACTGTGTAGTATTAAGGAATTTTTAAAAACACTAACCAGTAATGTGAATAAGTGGGCGTAGAAATGTTTCATTAAGACTTTTAATTCAGCATTTAGCCTGAGTGCAGAATTCTTGGGCAATTAGTCTAATTTTATACGTTAGAGGAGAAAGTTCTACTAATATGAATTGAAATGGAGTTTCTGGAAACTATTTGCTAATTTGTTCACAAAATTTATTTATAACAAATAAATGGAATAATGAAAAAATTATTTGTATTTTATGAATTCCTAAACATTCATTTGAGACAATATAAAGTTTACCTAATCAGTTATTAAAGCGTAAAAAATTGTTATGTACAAAACTTCAGGTTTTCCATTATTTGAGTGGCAAAATTAATAATAAAGAAATAGATGAGACGAAAGTTCGGAGCGTCAAGCTCTTGATAATTTAATGAACTTTAATTAAAAAAAAAAAAACAATCAAAATTGGACCAAAATTGAAGGCTCTGGATATTTTTGAACGAAAAAAGTGCATTTCCTCCTACTGTGCGCGCCTTCGACTGGGCCTCCATGGTGGGGCGCAACATAGTTCATGCACTATATTCCATTTAAATGTCCCCTGTAACATAATACAGAAGCCGCCGGATGAGAGCCGTCCAGCTTCGAGATCGAGTCCAGCACTGAACAATAGAAAAAGGTCGCCATTTTGTATTGGTACAATTTGAAATTTTTTTATTTGGAACTTATATAATTTCATATATAAATTTATATTCAAGTTCATATTTAATTAATCAATTAAAAATTCTTTTAAATTTGAAATCAGGAATTCATAAATTTGAATGGCCATGAAATTCTTTTTTAAGTCAAGAAAACCCGAGAAATTACTGTACATTTTTTTATCGATTGTTTTATTGGTCATCCTGAACTGGAAATTTAAAGCATTAACAATTTAATTTGGTTAGACCGTGATGGATATGAATTGTAATTTGTGATTTTTCTTAATTTTGTTACAACGCGTTAATTTTTTAATTTTAAAGAAAATAATGAACGTCTTGTAATAAATACCATTTACGTTATTTTTTCAGACATTTGAGGGCGTACGAGCCACATTTGGCGGGTGTAGCGCTTAGTAATGTGGAGTCATCCCGGACAATTGCACAAGTCCTTTATGACATGAATGATCAAAGCAGCAGTAGTCACAGGTGACCTTTTGAATCAGGCCTCTGATCTCTCCAGTTCTAAACGAGCAGCGATCAATTCGACGAATACTAGTGTAAAGTGTTCTATCTGAGAGGGATACGAATTGTGTGTGATAAACTTTCCACGAAAAACAAAATCAAGTAAAAACACGCCAGCTAATCGGACTCTCGATGATATGTAGTTGATATATGTACCTACGTTGAAAGAAAAAGAAAAACAAGAGGCCTACAAACTTATCAGGCAAAACTTTTCTGCCGATCTCTAGAGTTAAAAAAAACTTTTAAGGGTGGTGAAAGGTAGGGAAAAAGAGTTATGGGTGGTAGAGTTCGCAGGACTGAATGCGAAACAATAATCGCAGAACAGTGATAAAATTGTGAGGCAAGATTAACTATTCAGATTAATATTAATATTTATTTTCTCAAGCGAGCAGCGAATGTTTTTAGTAAATGTGTACAAACCAATTGTGGCGAAGAAGATACTTTACGGACGTTATAGTTAATTGTAATCATTAATACTATTGTATCGACTACGTTTCGTTTTCTCTTCTTCCCTTTCTTATACTTCTTCTTCTTAAGTACTGTTTCTTTTCGTTTTGGTTTCTCGTCGACTTTTCGTTTTTCACAAAGTCACCGAAAATCTGGATTCTAAAGGAACTTTTTATTGAATGTATTTGTTAGGAGTCTGTAATTATTATTATGCTTATATAATTGCACATTGCAATTTTATGGCAATATTATCGTCTCCTCTGCTGTGTTTCATTTACATCATCTTGCGCTCGATGCGATAACACTGTTTCAGGTTTCTTCGTGTCGAGGGACTCGCCAATCCGAAAATATTTCTCTAAAGTAAAATATCAATTAACAGTTGACATTTATTTTTATATATTTTTTACCTATAAAAAAAGGTTTAATTTTTACTCTTTCGAATTTGAAGGTTGCTACTTTTGAATGTGGTCGACTCGAATCTCAAAAAGTTTAAATTAAATTTATGAATATTCGAAGACTTCCAAGTTTGAGCTCTCCTGAGATTTCAGTTGAAACTGTTTTGAATATGACACATGTCAAGTTTTGAAATGTTCACAATCAGAAACTCGGGATATAATTCGTCTCTAAATTCGAATGCCTTTAATGCCGGACGTTTTGAATTTTTTTTATTGAAATGTAATATTTGAAGAGAAAATACTCGGAAACTTTTTACGGAAAACCTGAATTCAGAGAAATTCGAGAAGGTAAGAGTTTTTATTTCGAAGACAAGAGTCTCCTTAATTTCTCGAGACTCTTTTCTTCTGAAATTCTTTTGTAAATCGAGATGCAAATCGAGTTCTTTCGAATTCAGTGTTTTCCTCCCATTTCGCTGCGAATGGTTTACTTTGTGTTTGTTCTCTTGATTTTTGTACGCGTATGAATATTTTTGTTGTAAAAAAGAATCTACGTTTTGCTGCTACAGCAGTTTTATATTGTGTACTATTAGTGAAAGAACACGACTTCATACATACGTGTATGTATAAATAATTATATAAATATATTATATATATTATACGGATAAAAATCAAGCCGACATCAGATGAATATGCATATATACATACTTGTAAATAACGTAATTCATTGACTGTGTAAAATTCTAAATGTAGGAGCAAGAGCGCCTGTAACGAATGCCCTTGGGCTGTTTTCTGTATTATAGTAGTGATTTGATATAAAAAGAATGAAAAATGTATCGAAAAAGTTTTTTTTTTATTTGGTAAATAATGCCCTACAAAAGGAAAAGAAGAGAAAGTATAGAATTCAGATGAGACGATCGAACATCAATTTATTCATTAAAACTTTTTTTTTTAATCGAATTTTTAAGAGCGCAAATAAATTATTAAGAAGCTTTATTAGATTTACTTATGTTTTTGTTTCACTTGTCTTGGAAAATGTTCTTTTCACTCTTTATAGATTAAGAAATTACAAGAACAACAAATTTTTATTTTTGTTCGGAATAGTAAGAAAATGCATGATATTAATTAGCAAGCAAAATTAATTGTATAGAAGTCTCCTTGATAAAAAATACAGAAGAATATAAAGATATCGGTAAATAATGAAATAATTTAATTTGACAGGATAAACAAAAATCAAACACTTGTGGCAAAAAATGAACAAAATTACTTTTTTTCAAATTTGATTGGGAAAAAGATGTAATAATGCGAAGTACGAAACTTTCTAATAATTATTACAAGAAATTTTAATTAAGAAACAAAGCTTTTTCTCTAAACCAATAAAAGTTATTTTATTTCATTATGGATAAAATTAATGACTATCGCGATTTGAAAGAAATTACTCGAATTTTTACGAAAAAGTGTTTTCAAACCAGTGAGAGTACTTCACTGTAATAGAATAGTGAATATGAAACAAATATTTTCATAATAATCAATCAAAGAAAATTACACAGAAATTTTGCCTTCTGATTTATTAAGAGAGTTTGCCTTTAAAGCAACTTATTTGGACAAACTGATTTGAAAAAATTGATCTTCGTACGACTCATCTGAACCCAAATTTGGTTCAATTTCCTATAATTTCTGGACATCCAAGATTTTTTGTTGGATATTGAAAAGAAAGATGTCTTATTTCAGAAACAACTCATTTTTTGTGTATAATCAATGAAATTTTATTTTAATACCTTGAATCTTACAAGAACGTTTTTATATCTTCCTTTACTTGTAATTAATATAAAAATCGAATGGATGCTCAGTTGATGACAGTGCGAATGAAGCAGATTTGGCTTGATTAGTGCTTGTAAACGACAGAATAAAACTATAAGTGTATCTGATTTTTTTTACTATCTTCGAAGTTGAATGTGAGAAAGAATTGAAGCACGAATGTTAGACTATTGCAACCGAGTGATCATCTAAGTACGATCATTACCGTATTGTCATCATTTACCAGATTTGTCATCTAGAAATGTTAATTACGAAGAAAATTTAAATATAATGATTATACATCTATACTGTGAATATTTATTTTTTAAATAATGTTATCAAGTACATATCTAGGTTTACGATTATGAACTGGCCAAATCGAAATGCATTTAAATTCCTGGCATATTTTCCAACTCTTTTAATTTAAAATTAATATATTTCCGTCCGTTTCCATTCAATAATTAAGGTTTTCATTAAAAAATGTGCTTCTTTAAAAGTTTTATTTAAAGGGATTTATAAATTTGATGCATTTGAATGTTGAACGCTTTCTATTTAAAATAGTTTCATTTCGAAAACACTCAATTTGAAAATGTTCAATTTCAAACTCTTTTTAACACAAAATTGTATAATTGCTGACTTTTTCATACCTAATTATATACCTAATTTTAAACTTCTCAGAAAACAAAGAACTGATTGGAAAATTTGAAACTTTGTGAAGCCTTAGTGAATCTGCAATCTGAATCTCACTCCATTAGATTTTCTTTTTACTCGTTCGTTGATTAACAATTTTTTGTGTGAATGATGGGACCATAACTTGAAAAAATTTTATCCGATATAAAATGAAAAAAAGTTATAGTGGATTGAAATCATGTAAATACGAAGATCCGATTAGTTATTTTCACTTAACACGTCAAATCAATATCAGAATAGCTGTACGGACAAAAATAATACGAAGTAGGGTGCAGTAGTGTCAGAGCTACCAGATCGTGGATGAAATTTAACCCCACCATACCTACCGTTTGGGAGCCGCAAAACAGAAGGTGCATGATTACCACTATGAGTTCGTGTGTAAGCCGAAAATGCACGATTCGACTTCGGTTTTCTGCTGTACAACGATTGCCAATCTGAAAGCTTCGGAAGACTTCGGTGGTCTTCTATTTATATCTCGATCCCCATTTGAAAGAAATGGAAGAAATTGGCGAATTTAATGTTTCGCGTGATTCTTCATATCATCCATGAGTCGATTTTGAGGTTATGTTTTTCAGTTGTATATAGTATATAGGTATATATAGTATATATTAGTTAAAAGAAATTAATTTTCAAGCAAAACCAAAAAATTGTACAAAATAGTTAAATTTTCAGAAAAGAAATTTTTTCAACTATATTGATAAATCATCAACAACAAAAAAATTACATTTTTAACAAAGCAGTTCCACTTTCAATCAGAAAAATAGAAAAAAAAATAGTTAAAATTCTTTGAAATTGCTTTAAATTATTGAAAATAATTGAAAATTCCATGAAATGTTATAAAACATCTTAAAATATTTAAAATCTCTTGAAATTTTGCATAGCTCTTAAAAATTTCTTGCAATTGCAAAAATACCCTAAAATATGTTTAATCTTTTAAAATCTCATACTAAATTATTGAAATCAATTGAAAATTCCTTGGAACCTAGTAAAATATCCTAAGATGCATCAAATCCTTAAAAATCTCATATTAAATTGCTGTAATCAATTGAAAATTCCTTGGCACCTTGGAAATGTTTGTAGATTAAAGTTTTGAAAATTGAATCAATAAAAATTCAAAGCTTTAAAAATTTAATTTTCCACAATTTTCAATTATCCAATAAGAATAATTTCTAACTCGGTGTGGTTCAAGTCTTCAAATTTAGAATCGTAAACTTGGAAGTTTATTTATAAAAAATTAATAATTAAAAATGAGTTGAATGCGTTTAAAACTTCAATGTATGTTTTTCAATTGGACAATTTCTAAATGAAATGTTAGAAATGTTTAAAAGATGTCGAGGGGTTTCAAAAGATTTTAAAGGATTTTCAATATTTCAGGATGTTTTAAAACATTCCAAGGAATTTTCAAATAATTTAAATAATTCAAAGCAATTTCAAATAATTTTAACTTTTTCTTCAACTTTTCAGGTTGAAAGTAGAACTGCTTTGTTGAAAATTTAGTTTGTTTTTGGTTGATGATTCATCAAACTAGATTGTTGGATTTGTTAATCCAATTGTGTTCCAACCTCTGCGTTTGTTTATCGCGTACGACGTTTCTTTATTTTGTCACGTCAAAAACCACGGGAGTGATGGCTCCATACAAATTTAAGGAAACGAATATGGCGTTAAAAGGATAGCAGAGCCTCTATCAACGACTGGATTAACTAATCTTTGAGCGGGCCATTTGAATATAAATAATTTTACTTGATATTAGTAACTTTCTTGTAGTAAATTAATAATACAATTTGTGATTTATATTACACAAGATGATTTAATAACAGTACAAAAGGGCATTATTAATGTATAATAACAATATTCGTAAATACCTTAGTTCATAACAGTTATTTCATAATATACATACATACATATATATATATATATATATATATATATACACCATTAAGACATTTCCCTTTCGGGGTAGGCGTGCCTCACTCGGTAGGGGAAAGGAGTAGTGTGTGAAAGGGATAGAGAATTTTCAGATTGATCCAGAATTCTCGTGTAGTTTATGTGAATAACACATCCGTTCCGCGACACTGCTCCGACCCAGGTTGCTGATCAATCTGTCTAGCAGTCACCCCAAGCGAAGGTCCACACAAAGTGGTTATGTAAGGTTCCCCACTTGGGTCCATTAGTGGCCAAGGTCTTTTGTTTCAGGCGTCATTCACTCTACTGACATTCTGTTTATTAACTATTTGCCGCCATT
>NC_046661.1:30717869-30719116 GCF_010883055.1 Belonocnema kinseyi | reverse complement strand
GATAAATTGTTCATATTTTTTGTACCATAAATGGCTGTGGATAGAATTTTCAAATTTTTTAAAAAATTGGTCTCAAAAATTTTTAAAAAGCATCAAATTTTTGAATTTTTATCAAAAATGGCTGTTTAAAGAACTCGATCTTTCTTTTTGGTCTTTCGAACAGTGTGACCAAGCCCAATCCAATCGGACCAGTCTTTCGAAAGTTATCCGGTATACAGACAACTACAACAACGACGACACCGGACAGACAAACAGGCCCCGACGTAAAAACTTGCTTTTCTGACTCAAGGGGCCTCAAAATGTCGACATTTGATAAAATCCGAAAAAGTTTTTTTTCATTAAAAACTAATACCTTCTCATTTTGGATAAGAATATAAACATGTTTAATAAGATTTGTAGAAAATCTTTCAAAGAATAAAACTATTTCCCCGTAAGTTACAACCGAAAAATTACAATTTAAAAAAAATGAAGGTTGTTCTGAATATTGAGCTGGACTTGAGACCGGGACAAATCGTCACACACACAATTCAGAGTGACAAATTTAAACTTGGAATGTTACGATTATAATTGTTTTATTTGTTTTTATTTGTATTTCGAAGGTAAAAGTATTTTATTTTTATTCTTAAAGAACAGTTAAATAAGCATTAATTTAGAAAAAAATCAAATAAGCTGGAGGTTTCTGAATGTTTCAAAGAAAATAACAAAATTTGGAGCATCTCAAGAATTTGAAATATTAGGATAACAATAAAAATTTCTGGGTAGGTTTAAAATGATTTTTTATTTCAGTACATAACTCAAAGAGAATGTTTAAAAATATTTCAAAACATTTCAAAAGATTTACAATATTAGAAAAAATCTGGAAGCTCTTAAAACAATTTTGTGTGCAGGATTTTACAAAAATGTTAGGAAAAATGGGAATCAGTCTAAAGACATTTAAAAGTTCCGAACATTTTTTTAAATAGTTTCAAAAGATTTAAAATAATTTAAAAGAGAATAGATACTTTTGATGATTTTGAAATGTTTTCAAATGTTGACTTTTTATTTTGAAAAGACATAATTTTAAGAGGAAATATAAAAATATGGGACCACTGGGAAAAATTCCGAAAGGGATGAATGAAAAATAAAAAAAAAACGAAATCTCCGGCACCTGAATAATAATTTAATAAAAATTGTATTTAAAAATACATTAAAAAACACGTGCGCTTTGAAAGAAAAAAATGTTCTGCCTAAATTTTCTTCGTACCTAC
>NC_046661.1:30716057-30717769 GCF_010883055.1 Belonocnema kinseyi | reverse complement strand
TCTGGTATCTATTAAAATAACCATGTCTTACAAAGCGTGGATATTTTACGTTTGTTATAAAATGTTGGCAATTTAATTTTAATTTAAATGGTTCTTGTCCAAACTAAGTTAACCATCAGTGCGCCTCGAAGGTGTGCCGAGAGTTGCTTACAGCGCTCCAAGTGGCTCTTGGCAAACTATGTGGGAGTTTGCTATTTACGTGGAGCGGTGGGTAGAGGGGAAGTGACTTTTTCGCCAGACGCGCCGTCTATATTTATGGCGGGTAACTAAGCTCGCACCGCATTTACGTTTATAATATCTTTGGTCAACCGTCTGCGAGCAAAGCTGTGCCATGACTTGCACCCAATCGATTGATCGATGTATCGACGTATCGATTCATCAAAGATCGCCGCTGGCGCGCGAAAATTCAAACCAATTAAACTTATTGGATTGCAAATTGGGTATTAAGCCGTAGTTAATATAGCAGGCTGTTACAGTCCACGCATTTTTTGTTTTGGTTAGTTGGGAGCTGTTGTTTTGAGAAGCGTAATAGAATATAATTTCAGAGAAATTTAATTGTGTAATAATATGATCTTTGCTAGTACTTTAGACAGTTTTGAAAATGATTTCTTTAAAACTATTATAAAAATCCAATTTCAGGCTGTTTTTAAAAAGATGTTTAAATATTCGATGTATAATATTATAATGTTCCTAAGTGTTTTCCAAGTTCTTAAAAGTTTTAGAAAATAGTTTTGTTCACTACCGACATTTTAAACAAATTATAAAACGATTTATTCAAATTTGTTATAAAAAACATGTTTTAGAGAAATGTTGAGTAATAAAAGTTATTTTTAATTAAATTCAGACGTTTATTATTTTTCTCACTCTAATTATTACTGTGATATAAATAATATAAGGATGTATTTTTTCTGTGCATTTGTTGACCTAGAAAAAGCTTTTGACAAGGTAGATAGAAGTAAACTTTGGGATGTCCTGAAAGAGTATGGAGTTAATGGATAGCTCCTACAAGCTATAAAAACAATACATACAGGTAGCAAAGCGAGTGTAAGAGTGAATGGGAATTTGAGTGACTGTTTTGATATTATTCAAGGAGTTAGGCAAGGATGCGTTATGTCTTCATGGTTATTTATATTATTTATGGACAAGTGTTTAAGAATGGCTCATTGACGAAGAGGGTGTGTATCTCGAAACAGTAAGGGTACGTGGGTTAGCGTTCGCAGATGATAAGGTTGTTTTGGCAGAGTCTATCGAAGACTTACAAAGAATGTTGAATAAACTATATGCAAGCATGAAGAGCATGGACCTCAAAATTAACGCAAATAAAACAAAAACTATGGTGTTCGAAGAAAAGAGTGAAAAAACACTATGCAATATTTTATTAAGTAATGATAGATGAATGCATAAACGAAGGTAAGAAGGTTCTTGGTAGAGCAGGTCCCCTCATCCGAAGTAAAAATATATCAAATAAAGCTAAAATGGTAATACATAATTCTATATTTGTACCGACTGTACTATACGGTAGCGAGACATGGACTTATCAAGAAAACGATAAGAGTAAAATTAACGCAATTGACGTGAGATTCATGCGCATAATATGCGGGAAAACTCTGACGGACAATGTAAGTAACGAGATAATTCTAAAAGAATGTGGTGCAGAAGAGACGCTAGTAGACACATGGGAAAGAAATCGGTTAAGATGGTTCGGACATGTT
>NC_046661.1:30714746-30715957 GCF_010883055.1 Belonocnema kinseyi | reverse complement strand
AAATATGAGGATCACCAGCCCAGCATCGAAATCTGGAAATATTAAAATCCCAATCTCTTCATTTTATTTCAAAGCAGATAGAGATATAAATAGAACCGCCGAGGTGTTCCGACTGGCAATCGTGCACCTTCGAGTTTTCAAATTCAGAAGAGGAGAAATGTGTTGCGCGCGCAACCCAGGCGTTTATATCGTCTCCTACCCTATTCACACGGACACGCTCCGTAGTGAAGGCGAAGGGACCCCTTCGGAAGGGGACAACCCAAAGATATTATAAACCTAGATGCGGTACGGGGCGTCGGAGTGGGGAATTTTATATATAGGACATCACATTTTCTGCCCTATCGAGGTGCTGCCCTCATCGTACTACGAAGTCGAATTCTTGTTTTCTCATTCTTCGTAAAATATGACGGTAAAGCAGTAGAAAGATTTTTTGAGGTTAGAAAAGTTTGAATGTATGTATCGCTGAATTTTTTCAGATCTGAAGCTTGATCCAGGTTTCCGGTAGTCTTTTTTTTAATTATAAAAAAAATGTTCTCGAAAAATCATATTTTTAATTTTTAAAAAAGTATTATAAAAAGACATTTCGAGGTAAACAAGTGTGGAAAACATTGTTCTTTGACAAATTATTTTTTTAAATTGAAATAATAAAATATTTATACCAAAGAAACAACTTTTTAAATGATTGAAGTGTTTAAACATTATTGTTTAAATTTAAAATAACAATAATTAAAACAAATTATATTTCTGGATAAGATATTTTCGTTGAAAATGTATATAATATTTTTTAAATCACAAAAGTTCTTCCGAAAAATCGAATTGTTAATTAAAAAACACATGTTTTTGTATATGAATTTATCGGTAAAATTTTTTTTATAATTTTAATTTTAAATTCAAACAATTTTTTACATTTTAAATATTAAACAACAATTTATTTGATAACAATATTTTATGATCGTATTTTTAATAAATAATTAATACTGATTAAGAAACAATTTTATTTGGTGAGTTTTATTATTTGGGAATTTTCAAATTCGTTAATATTATAAATTGTTCAGGAATTTTATTAGTTTTGGAATTGTATTTTTCGGGACAGAGAGTTTTACCGAGTGGGAAAGTTTATTTTTCGGGATATTTCAGCCGTCCCCATAGAATTACAGAAAATTTGCTCTAATTATAATCTCGGCGCTCGATCTTGTTAATTTTTTCCTACA
>NC_046661.1:30706028-30714646 GCF_010883055.1 Belonocnema kinseyi | reverse complement strand
TTTATATTTATATATTAATTACACTATTAAAATTATGTTATATTATAATAGTCTTATTTAAATCTTGATCCGCATTTGAAAGAAATTAACGAAATTGGTGATTTTGGAATTCATCTCGTTTGGATAAAAACTCAATTATTTGATTGAAAAATTAATTATTTTGTTAAAAATGTAACTATCTTGTAAAAAAGTCCTGTTTTCTATCAAAAATTCAACTACTTTGTTAAAACTTTTATTTCTTTTATTTGAAGATTCATCTCTTTCGTTGAAAATACATTTTTGAAACTGACAATTAATCTATACCATTTTTGGTTAAAAAATCATGTATTTTGTTAACAATTTGTCTTTCTTTGTAGAAATTAAATTGCTTTATGGAAAATTTATACTTTTTGATTAAAAATAACATTTTCGGTTGAATTATCAACTGTAAATATTTTTTGGTTGCAAAGACGTTTTGTTGTAAATGCAACTATATTGTTAAAAATTAAAATCATAATTTTCTGGGTGGAAAATTCGATTATTCACTTAAAGTCGAACTATTTAGTAAAAAAATTAATTTTTTCTTATTAAGTATTCGTAATTATAGTTGAAAATTCAACTATTCAATTGTTTGGTTAAAATATGAACTGTACATCTTTTTGGAATTAAAAGTTGATTATTTCACTAAGAGTTGAACTACTTTGTAAAAAAAATATGTTTTTTTTTTAACAAGGTTTTATAATTATGGTTGAAAATTTAACTATTTGGTTGAAAGTTTAACTCTTTGATTGAAAACTCATATATTATATATTACTCATATATTCGTCTTTTTGACTTTAAAATTAAATAATTTCCTTTAAAATTCATGTATTTTGTTTAAAACTTGTCTTTTTTGTAGATCATTAATTTTCTTGGTTGAAAATTCACCTTTTCCCTTGAAAATTTAACAGTTTTGTTGAAAATTCGTTTTTTTCCTTGTTGCATTCAATTTTTTATCACAGCTTTTATCTCGAAATTGAAGTATTCCATTTTTGGTTAAGCTGTATCCTGTAAATTGTATTATTTAAAACACCAATTATTTGTTAGAAAATTAATTTATTTGTTAACGATTATGACTTGAAATATTATTTCAGTATAAAAGATTTTTATTTTTAACCCATTCAATTTGAAATTTTTTAATTAAAAAAAGGAAATTTCGTTAATTATCAGCAATATTTGACCGCTCATTTAAAACAATCCATTACGAACAACTGTTAAAAACTATACAAATTTGAACAGAATGGTTCGAAATAGAAAGCCTTGAATTGCTAAATTTGTAATTAGCTAAATTTTAAGTTTAAACGCTACAATTTTAATTTAAAAAAGATTAAGAATTAATTTAAAACTTGAAATTATTACAAATAATTTGAAACACGATTTAGACTTTTGCAGATTTAAAAAAAAAACTTTTTGAGAATTGTACAGTATTTTAAAAGAATAACAAAAATTGTTGTGATTGCTAAGAATATTGAAAATAATTTTTTATTTTGACAAATAAATTTTAAGTGAGTATTTGAAAACATTTTAAAAATTAAAAAAAAGAATCCGGAAGATTTTAATATTAAGGAAATTTTTTTATTTTGCATTTTTTTTAATTTTACGAAAAAAATCTAATTAACAAAATATATCAATTTTCAACTCAAAAGTTTACTTTTTAACAAATTAAATTAATTTTCTATCAAATAATTGGTATTTTAACTAAAACAATGTATTGGATAAAGTTTTAACCAAAAATTGAATAGTTCAATTTCCAGATAAAAACGATTAAGATTTAAATGAGACTATTATAATATAACATAATTATAATAGTATAATTTATATATATATATATATATATATACAGGGTGGACACGCTGGGGCTTACATACATGGCGAGTTGAATGCTACCCGAATTGCACAACAGCAGAGGAGAAGCCATTACACAGGTGTATTTTCATATTTCGCGCCTTTAAACTTTCATTCGGATCGGCCATTCGGTCAAGTCCATGCATCTTCGGTTCAAGTTTATGATAGTTTCCATGGTTGCGTTCGAAACTTCAAACGGATACAAGTGTTTAAACAATATAGGTTACTTTATATAATAATTACAAATAATAAAAGTGTTTAATTAATAATGAAGTGAAACATGTGAACTGAGAAGTAAACGTCATTTTTTTCTGTGCCAATAACATTATAGAATAGCTGCTAAGTGAAAAATACTATAAAATAGTAATAATATTCTGTGCTTCCAATGGGCGAAGAGTGAATGGTGTTTAATGCTTTTTTTTACTGCATAAAAAAGGTATGTTATGAATAGACATTTTACATTTCAATTAAAAGTGAATCAAATATTACATGCGTAAACTTTAAATTAACATTGCCTACATTTACTGACAGCGATTAGGGCAAACAGGTGAATCTGAACATAACCGTTTGAAATTTCGAACGCAACCATGGAAACTATCATAAACTTGATCCGAAGATGCACGGACTTGACCGAATGGCCGATATGAATGCAACTTTAAAGGCGCGAAATATGAAAATACCCCTGCATAATAGCTTCTCCCCTGCTGTTGTGCAATTCGGGTAGCATTCAACTCGCCATGTATGTAAGCCCCAGCGTGTCCACCCTGTATATACATATAATAGTATTAATAATTATATAATTTATATTTTATACTTGAAGTAAGGTAACCTTAAAATACACGCATTAAAGAGGCACGCGAAGTATTCAAATATGAGGATCGCTGGCCCAGCATCGAAATCTGGAAATATTAAAATCCCAATCTCTTCATTTTATTTCAAAGCAGATAGAGATATAAATAGAACCGCCGAAGTGTTCCGACCGGCAATCGTGCACCTTCGAGTTTCCAAATTCAGAAGAGGAGAAATGGGTTGCGCGCGCAACCCAGGCATTTATATCGTCTCCTACCATATTCACACGGACATAGACGTGTCATAGTATTGGACCACATCTCATTTCAGATCTGGGATCACTGCTTCACCCTTCGCTCGCGGTGAGCTCTTAGTCAGTAGCAAACCAGTCACCACCCGGTGAAGGTGGTCTTCCGACTCGCGAGCTCTTACCGAATTTCCTGTTGTGCATCGAGAAATAAATTGTTGCTGGGTGAAGCCCGGTTAATAAACCCCGACTTAACCTGAAATCTTGACTTAATAATTTCGCCTAATCCTAACCTCGAATTAGGAATAACCTCCTTTACCCTACAACAGTAAGTGCTCTTCAAGCTTTTGCAAGCTTGGTGTTCATCATCCTCTCGGTCCTCTGTCTAGAGGATCTGGGAATTTTCCCCTTTTATTTATTAGCCTTTTCTTTTCTTAATTCTTCTTGCTCTTTTTTACTACTTCTTTTTTGCTTCTATCTTATGTCTTCTATTACGCTCCTCTCACTCTCATTTCTCGGTCCTCCGCAGAGAGGATCTGGGATCCTTCTTTTCATTTCTTGGTCCTCTGTAGAGAGGATCTGGGAACCTTTTTTTTATTTACTTGTTATTCTCGGTCCTCTGTATAGAGGATCGGGGAATTTCATCCTACGTCTCGGTCCTCTGCTAAGAGGATCTGGGAATTCTGTCCTCATAGTTCTCGGTCCTCTGTTGAGAGGAACTGGGATCCTTTTCTTTTTGATTAATTTGTCATTTTCGGTCCTCTGTATAGAGGATCGGGGACTTTTATCCTACGTCTCGGTCCTCTGCTACGAGGATCTGGGAATTCTGTCGTCATAGTTCTCGGTCCTCTGCAAAGAGGGTCAGGGATTTTTTTATCCACCTACGTCTCGGTCCTCGATCAAGAGGATCTGGGATTCCATTCCAGTCAACATGATGGACCACGTGACCACCACGAAAAAAGTTTATTTTCTCCCAAAAGGCTGAAATCGGTGATCAACCGGCCCCAGCCAGCCACAGGGTGTCGAAATCTTGTTTTTTTTTACATCGATCGAAATTATCATGAACTCTTATTCTACGATTCGACTGATATTTCGTAATTTGGGATCCAATGAATAAATGTTTCATTCCTTGTGTATTCACATGAACCGTTACCTTATAAAATTAAAATTTACTTGGCAATTTTATTTTGTTAATCTTAAAACTTATCAAAAATTGCTTGTCAATATTACATTTTTTTTAACATTCATCAGCTATGAAAACTGTTATAAATAACGTTCTTGTTAAACACAAATATTCATCTTCAGAACTTTCGCAAAAAGGATAATATTTTTTCCTTTTGAGCAAAATACCCTACAAAAAAAGGAGCTTAAATTAATCATTTCTTTACACTTTTCTCTTTGGGTGCCTCAGTCTTTCGTTTCCTGGACGTGGACGGTTTACTGTTGCTTACAGAACTTCGCACAAATATTTTCATTTTATTATTGTGACCTAATGTTACGCCTTTCTTCGGTTTTTTTTTCTTTGGTGTATTCGTTTATTAGATATCTAACAGCGTTTTGAATAAGGATCTTTTCTGGGGCATGTTCATTGCAAAATTGAAAGTTTTGTGTAATATTTTTAGTAAAATTAGATACGAAAATATCTTCCAAGGGATACTGATGTCCATTTTTATCAAGAAAAGGCTTCAGACAGTCTTTAATGTTGCTTACAAGAATATTTACATTCTCATTTGGATGTTTCAAAGTCTCAAAATCGTTTTCGCACTCAGTTAGAAGGAGGACTTTCATTGTTATTTTATCGGAGACTAAGTCGCTTGTACATGAATTGCAATTTGTAAGTTTAAGATCAGCTAATAAATAGCTAGATAAATCCGCGAGTCCTACATCGGAATTCAATTTCTCTGTATCTGATAAAATTTCAGTCAAATCTTGATTACATAATGTTTCATCGGCAGCGTCATCCATGGGTTTCGAATTCTCATGTGTTGTATTGTATTCTACAAAATTTCGTAACGAATCTAGAAGTGTACAATCATCGTTACCCCAATTCCCCCGGCTTCCTGGCAAAGTTATATTGCTAATAATAATCGTTTTCAAGATTCCAATAAAATGCTGACAAGTGGGTTTATTATTTGTGGAATGTTGTCGAACCAGACAAAAAAGATTTTCTACAGGATCCTGATTAAAATTATGTGGACTTAAAGATGAGATTCCAAGTTTTCGCGAATTGCCCCAAAGAAACATCATCGATCGAATCATTACTTCCCAGCCTTTGATGAATGGATATTGTTTGCTTACATCAATATTTTTGTCTTTTTATATCAGTCGCCACTTCGAAATGCTTTTTAACATGTCCGACCAAAATTCCATGTGAGATGTATGTGGAGATATTGCACATCCATATTATTTGTTTAGATTGTCAGGTTTGAGGCTAGAACCGTTTAAAGAGTCAAACAAAGTATCAATTAGACTTGCGAACTCTGCAGTATAATTTGCCTCAGCTGTCAAAATTCCGTATGATACGTATGTATCATTCTCAGAAGCAACCGAACTACTTAGTTGTGCAGCAGCAATTTGTACTTTCATTTTAATATAATTATCTATAAAGTTAAAAAAAGATGAGTGTACATTTTTAAGCGTTTTAAAAGTCTTCTTCTGATCCAAATTAAAAACTTGCACAATGTATTCAAATTTAGCTACTTTATCTACATTAAAAGCAAAATTGCACCGAAACATTGCATTTCTAGTGTTCTTTACAAGATGAGGAACGTCAAAAATAAGAACAACAGACTGCCCATTTACTGTAAAATAAGAGACCTTGGAATCATCAAACGATTCTTCTTGTGGTGAAGTTATCGATTCTGAGCCTACCTCAATGTCTGATAGATGCGGTTCAGAGCTTAAATCGTTTAACGGAATATTCGAAGGCTGCGATTCATTTTTACATTGAAAGATTAGTTTAGATATAGAAGGTAAAGATTTAGAGCGTTCGGATTCTACATCGCCTGATGATTTCTTGAACCACTCAGTTTTTTAACTGGATTCAAAGTTTAAGTCAGAATTACAATTCGCGTGTTTCTCTCTTTGTTTTGCTGATTCTGCTCACAATTCCGTGATAGCTACTCTATTTGGCGGCCCTTGGTCGCAAACCGTCCCTATCACATTCAATCCACACTGCTGCAATTCGGAAATTACTTCAACAATGATATTTTTAAAACTATTAGTGTCTATTGTGTTCTTTGTAAAATAGTAAGCAATAACCTGCTTCCACTTTTTCCTTACACCTCGAACCATTAAGACTAATGCGTGATTTGCTTGATCGATACCCGAGTCAAAGTTTCGTCGACACTTTCAACTTCTTTCACTTTCATCAATGAAAGTGAATGACGATGAAATTAAGTTAAAGCCTCAATGTCACCTAATGTATTTTCGCCTTCATTTCGACTGCAAACGTAGTTATTACCGTTTTTACAAGTTGTGAAGCCGAAATGAAATATTGGTGATCTCATCTTCATTTCAGCGTTTTCACAATCATTAAGGAATACACGTAGAAACCTTTAGCTGCAGTATTTGCTAAAAATCAGACTAGACTTTACTTTTTTTTAGTTCTCAATAGAGGGGCATAGAGGCACTTTTGTAACGTTTACTACTTCGAGTAGTAACTAGTAAAGCAGCAAGTAATGTATTATAGCCACTTACTAATTTCGGCAAAAGAAAATTCTAAATTTCTTGCATTAACATCTGCAGAATATTGCAATTTTTGCAAGGGACTATATAGTGACGTCGAGAGAGACCGGCGCACTGATTTAGTAAGCGACGAAAAAAAACCTAACCTGCGCCGCGTCGCGTTGAAGGTGAACACACGTATCATTTACACAAGCATACAACGTAAATACAGACTTATTATAGGATTTTGAACTGTTTCGAACTATTATATTTATTTTAATTTAATTTTACAGTATACATGATTATAGTTTATACATTATTATATACATTCCGCAATATTATATTACAAGCTGAAACAGAAAAATGTGATTAAAATATAAAGCTGGTAGGAATCGAACACGGGTCTCCGGCGCGGCAGCACAGGGATATTCCATCCTGCTAAACTAGATAATGAAATAGAGAAATTTATCGCCCTTATGAAGTAAATCGAAGTTTCGTCGTCAGTTTCAACTTCTTTAAGCGTAAGCGTTATTCAATGCAAGGTAAAAAAAATTGAAAAAATAGTTTCGACTTCTTTCACTTTCAACGCAGCAAACTGATAAAGCTGATTTGATTTAACCTTCATTTTAACTTCAAATCATCCGCATTCCAAATTCTGTACCTGGCGCCATTCAAAAATAAATTAAGAATTTTGAGGAAATTGATATAAAGTCTTCTCATTTATTTATTTTTTTTTTTTTTTAAATAAAGAGATAAGAATCTTCGTTTTAATTTCGTTTGGAACCACATGCCTTGTCCAGTGAACAATGTGATGTTTTGCAAATGCATCGCCATCTGGTGTAAATCAAAAACATGTTTTCAAATAAAATATTAGTTAGTTTTTAATGGAGAATCTGAATCTGCAATGAAACACGTTGGTTTCAATTTTAAATGATAAAGTTACCCCCCTCCCTTCCGCCCCGAGAGGGTTGGGTATGGGCTAAATTGTTGCGGATTTGCTTCTCCCACTCGAAAATACAAAGTTCTCTTCACGGACATTTTTTGTTTGCATACTATGTTAAGTCAATACTTGTATAAAAGTACTGCAATCATGAGAATATTTATGCTTTTCTAAACAAAAAATTTAGTTTTACTTTTCTAAAATGTTAAGTATTTGATTTGAAAACTTAAACAATAAAAGATAAGTATATAAAAATAGAATAAAAAACAGCTAGAAACAGACAGATAAAAAAAATGTTTCAAAAGTTGCATGTCAAAATGAGAAGTCTGCAGTTAAAAAATTATATTGAGCTTTCTAATTTATGTATTCTCCACTTTGGCCCTTTTCTCGGGTGGGTGAAGGGTGCGTTGAAAATTAAATTTATTACAATTGAGTAACTCTCCTGAATACAATTATCACGTTGAAAGAGAAGGTGAAACGGGACAACATGATTTGAAGTTAAAATGAAGGTTAAATCAGTAAGATCAACTTTGTCAGTTTGCGGCGTTGAAAGTGAAAGAAGTCGAAACTACGGTTTTCAATATTTTCACCTTACATTGAATAACGATTACGTTTAAAGAAGTTAAAACTGACGACGGAGCTTCGACTCGGGTATACTACTTCCCAAATGTCCTAAGTCTTCGTAACCAATAGTTTTTTGTTTGTGCGGTTCGTAAGCCAGACCTGCCGTTAGAAATACCTTACCCATTAAAAGTAAGCAGTTTCGATCTAATTTCTGCAAACCTTTACACTTATGTTTTAATTGCGGTTTAATTGCTTCCTTAACACCAGTTTCGAAAGAAATTTTGGACAAGATGCTTCTTAGTAATCTTGGAGATGGAAGTAAGAAGAAAGACATTAAATGTTTATACAATTTAGGACTTCGCTTAAAAATTGATGGAGCAAAAACTTTGTCTTCGACTGTCCAGTGGCGGGAAGAGGGTTTCTTACCAACATTTCTTAACTGCGAACTAATGAAGTCTTTTGTTACTTGATTAAGCTCATTGTCGATAGCTGCAAACATATCGTTTTTGTGCGCAAGTATTGCAAATGATGAACTACATTTTTCTCATT
>NC_046661.1:30704571-30705928 GCF_010883055.1 Belonocnema kinseyi | reverse complement strand
TGCGATTCCGCAGGAATAGTGCTATAGGAGTATTCGTCTAACGTATTGTTTTGTAAATTTTCGCAATGAGAGCTGGAATTAAAATTGTTATTTTCTGAAATATGAACTCTCGGAATCTTATTTGGATTTCACTGCTCGTAGCGCTAACTTCAATCTCAGAAAGTTCTATAATATTGCTCTCAATTGGAAAAACTAATTCCGTAGGATTATAAGTTATAGAAAGGTCCCGCAAGTTATTTTCTTTCTTTCATGAACTCCTTACTAACTATACTATTGACAAATTTCCTGCCAAGCATTAACAACCCCCACAGGGGATGGGGTATGCGTATAAAATGACTCCGCCAAGTTATTGCTACGAAAATATCGTTTTACCGTAAGATCACCATAATTGTTTGCGCCTGAAAGCTTGGTTTAAGCAACTTCTCAAAATCGCTAATAAAAACGTTAAATTGACCATTTTTGAACGCTGGAAACATCACCAACAAATTTAAAAAAAAAAACTAAATTACAGTATATTTCTTTAATTGAAGCTTTTTTAGAAAAATTCTGAATTAGACCAAAAAAATGTTTGAATTTATAAGTTTGTATTATTATTTACTAGAAAAAACTGTACATCAAAAAAATTTCCATCATTTTTGAAGCAATAGGGAAATTTTTTGGTGTTTTCAAAAATTAAAATTTTCTAATCAAAAAAGGGAACAGAAGATAACTAATTTCAAAATATTTTTTTTTGTTACTTTTTTCGGATGCCCATACAAAAATATTTTTCATTCAGCTCAAACGATTCGACTAATTTAATTGTTATCACTCCGCCCTAATAAACATCCAGAATGTTCAGTTTTAAACAAAGTTTGATCTCCTTTAGGATGCAGACTATGATAGAAAATATGTTTCGGAGAAAAGAATCTTCTTTTCTGCAGCTGGAATGGCAAGGGAGTAATTAGCAAACGACTTTATATCAACTGCGCAGGCTGAACGTAGCAAAAGAGTTCAATGGAAAAAATCCCGGTCTGTTAGTACCACTATTAGTTTACTTAGCTTATTTAGTTATGTTTACATTTAATTTAATTATGTCAACCTTTGAGAGAAATAATTCGGAAGAGAAAATATTCCCTGAAAATAACTTGCGGGACCTTTCTATAAATTATAATCCTACGGAATTAGTTTTTCCAATTGAGAGCAATATTATAGAACTTTCTGAGATTGAAGTTAGCGCTACGAACAGTGAAAATCCAAATAAGATTCCGAGAGTTCCTATTTCAGAAAATAACAATTTTAATTCCAGCTCTCATTGCGAAAATTTACAAAACAATACGTTAGACGAATACTCCTATAGCACTATTCCTGCGGAATCGCA
>NC_046661.1:30701980-30704471 GCF_010883055.1 Belonocnema kinseyi | reverse complement strand
AATGAGAAAAATGTAGTTCATCATTTGCAATACTTGCGCACAAAAACGATATGTTTGCAGCTATCGACAATGAGCTTAATCAAGTAACAAAAGACTTCATTAATTAGCAGTTAAGAAATGTTGGTAAAAAACCCTCTTCCCGCCACTGGACAGTCGAAGACAAAGTTTTTGCTCCATCAATTTTTAAGCGAAGTCCTAAACTGTATAAACATTTGGGAAGCAGTATCGATCAAGCAAATCACGCATTAGTCTTAATGGTTCGAGGTGTAAGGAAAAAATGGAAGCAGGTTATCGCTTACTATTTTACAAAGAACACAATAGATACTAATAGTTTAAAAAATATCATTGTTGAAGTAATTTCCGAATTGCAGCAGTGTGGATTGAATGTGATAGGGACGGTTTGCGACCAAGGGCCGACAAATAGAGTAGCTGTCACGGAATTGTGCGCAGAATCAGAAAAACAAAGAGAGAAAAATGCGAATTGTAATTCTGACTTAAACTTTGAATCCAGTAAAAAATCTGAATGGTTAAAGAAATCATCAGGCAGTGTGATCGATGATGTTTCTTTGGGGCAATTAGCGAAAACTTGGAATCTCATCTTTAAGTCCACATAATTTTAATCAGGATCCTGCAGAAAATCTTTTTTGTCTGGTTCGACAACATTCCACAAATAATAAACCCACTTGTCAGCATTTTATTGGAATCTTGAAAACGATTATTATTAGCAATATAACTTTGCCAGGAAGCCGGGGGAAATGGGGGAACGATGATTGTACACCTCTAGATTCGTTAACTGAGTGCGATAACGATTTTGAGACTTTGAAACTTCCAAATGAGAATGTAAATATTCTTGTAAGCAACATTAAAGACTGTCTGAAGCCTTTTCTTGATAAAAATGGACATCAGTATCCCTTGGAAGATATTTTTATATCTCTTTTTACTAAAAATATTACACAAAACTTTCAATTTTGCAATGAACATGCTCCCGAAAAGATTCTTATTCAAAACGCTGTTAGATATCTAATAAATGAATACACCAAAGAAAAAAAAACCGAAGAAAGGCGTAACATTAGGTCACGATAATAAAATGAGAATATTTGTGCGATGTTCTGTAAGCAACAGTAAACCGTCCACGTCCAGAAAACGAAAGACTGAGGCGCCCAAAGAGAAAAGTGTAAAGAAATTATTAATTTAAGCTCCTTTTTTTGTAGGGTATTTTGCTCAAAAGGGAAATATTATCCTTTTTGCGAAAGTTCTGAAGATGAATATTTGTGTTTAACAAGAACGTTATTTATAACAGTTTTTATAGCTGATGAATGTTTAAAAAAATGTAATATGATCTCTGCTAGTACTTTAGATAGTTTCGAAAATGATTTCTTTAAAACTATTATAAAAATACAATTTCAAGCTGCTTATAAAAAGATGTTTAAATATTCGATGTATAATATTAGAAAATAATATTCCTAAGTGTTTTCCAAGTTCTTAAAAGTTTTAGAAATGAGTTTTGTTCACTACCAACATTTTAAACAGTTTAGAAAACGATTTATTCAAATTTGTTATAAAAAATATGTTTTAAAGTAATGTTGAGTAATAAAAGTTGTTTTTAATGAAATTCAGACGTTTATTATTTTTCTCACTCTAATTATCACTGTGATATAAATAATATTAGGAAATATTTTTTCTGTGCATTTGTTGACTTAGAAAAAGCTTTTGACAAGGTAGATATAAGTAAACTTAGGGAAGTCCTGAAAGAGTATGGAATTAATGGATGGCTCCTACAAGCTATAAAAACAATATATACAGATAGCAAAGCGAGTGTAAGAGTGAATGGGAAATTGAGTGTCTGTTTCGATATTATTCAAGGAGCTAGGCAAGGATGCGTTATGTCTTCATGGTTATTTATATTATTTATGGACAAGTGTTTAAGAATGGCTCATTGACGAAGAGGGTGTGTATCTCGAAACAGTAAGGGTACGTGGGTTAGCGTTCGCAGATGATAAGGTTGTTATGGCAGAGTCTATCGAAGACTTACAAAGAATGTTGAATAAAATATATGCAAGCATGAAGAGCATGGACCTCAAAATTAACGCAAATAAAACAAAAACTATGGTGTTCGAAGGAAAGAGTGAAAAAAGACTATGCAATATTTTATTAAGTAATGATAGATGAATGCATAAACGAAGGTAAGAAGGTTATTGGTAGAGCAGGTCCCCTCATCCGAAGTAAAAATATATCAAATAAAGCTAAAATGGCAATACATAATTCTATATTTGTACCGACTGTACTATACGGTAGCGAGACATGGACTTATCAAGAAAAAGATAAGAGTAAAATTAACGCAATTGACGTGAAATTCATGCGCATAATATGCGGGAAAACTCTGATGGATAAACTAAGTAACGAGATAATTCTAAAAGAATGTGGTGCAGAAGAGACGCTAGTAGACACATGGGAAAGAAATCGGTTAAGATGGTTCGGACATGTTGAGAGA
>NC_046661.1:30700863-30701880 GCF_010883055.1 Belonocnema kinseyi | reverse complement strand
GTTTCAGAAATAGTTAAACGTTAACTGGATTAATTTCTATTAAAACTGATGAAAACTTGATTAGTAATTTTTTATAAACTTCGAAGTTTACAATTCTAAATTTGAAGACTTGAACCCCACCGAGTTAGAAATTATTCTTATGGGATAGTTGAAAATTAAATTTTTAAAGCTTTGAATTTTTATTGATTCAATTTTCAAAACTCTAATCTACAAACATTTCCAAGGTGCCAAGGAATTTTCAATTGATTACAGTAATTTAATATGAGATTTTAAAGGATTTGATGCATCTTAAGATATTTTACTAGATTCCAAGGAATGTTCAATTGATTTCAATAATTTAGTATGAGATTTTAAAAGATTAAAAATATTTTAGGGTATTTTTGAAATTTTCAAGAGCTTTGCAAAATTTCAAGAGATTTTAAATATTTTAAGATGTTTTATAACATTTCATGGAATTTTCAATTAATTTCAATAATTTAAAGCAATTTTAAAGAATTTTAACCATTTTTTTTCTATTTTTCTGATTGAAAGTGGAACTGCTTTGTTAAAAATGTAGTTTTTTTGTTGATGATTTATCAATTTAGTTGAAAAAACTTCTTTTCTGAAAATTTAACTCTTTGTAGAATTTTTGTTTTGTTTTTGCCTAAAAATTAATTTCTTTTAACTACAAGAAAATTAATCTTTTTGTCGAAAATTTAACTATGATCAAACATTAATTTTTGTATAGAAAATTATACTTGGTAGAAAATAAATTTCTTTTGTGCAAAGTTCATGTATTTTATTAAAAATGCCTTTTTTCATATACAATTAAGCCTTTTGGATAAAAATTTAACTTTTTGTTTAAAAATTTTAATATTTTGTTTAAAACAAATTTAACATTTTTTTTAAATTTTTGTATTTTATTCATTTTTTGCAGAAAACTAATTGTTTTTTGTTGAAAGTTTAACTGTTTCTATTAAAAATTAGTCAAATATTAATTAAAATTAATGTTATATTTTATAATTATAATATTAGCAT
>NC_046661.1:30692072-30700763 GCF_010883055.1 Belonocnema kinseyi | reverse complement strand
ATAGTATTAATATTCATACTATATACACCTGAAAAACATAACCTCAAAATCGACTCATGCATGAAATGAAGATTCACGCGAAACATTAAATTCGCTAATTTCTTCCATTTCTTTCGAATGGGGATCGAGATATAAGTAGGAGACCACCGAAGTCTTCCGAAGCTTTCAGATTCGCAATCATCGTACAGCAGAAAACCGAAGTCGAATCATGCATTTTCGGCTTACACACGAACTTACAGTGGTATGGTAATCATGCACCTTCTGTTTTACGGCTCCCAAACGGTAGGTACGGTGGGGGTAAATTTCTTCCAAGATCTGGCAGCTCTGAGTAGTGTAGGGAAAATTTTTAGAGAATTCTGTCGCAACCTTGCTTCCGCTCTAAAATGTAAAGTGAACAAAATAGTACCGAAATATAGAAAAAGGGATGGAAAAGCCATAAAAGCAAATAATAATTTGTTCTCAGTATTTATACAATCTTTTTATTGAGCTACACTTCTCGTGGCAGTATAAAATTTCCTATAGTTACAAATCCTTAATTTCTATTCGAATATTGATAAAACTCGTTAATTCGTTTAAATCTTGGTTTTGCAACTAGTACTCTGATAAACTCTGAATTCGAGTTTTCTACTCGGAAAGTATTTTCCGCCTTTTTTACTTGCAGGCGATTGATTATTCTTTCCGGTTCAGGAAAATTTAGAAACTTAATTTTTTACATTATAGATCTTACATTTATACAGTAAAGAGATCATTTGGAACAATTTTGTATTCTGTTTCAATAATCTATATATTGTGTGCTATCTAATGACCCAAGACGATGAGAAGAGATCGAAAACGTTTGTCTGGTTGTACCTTTCAGACTTCTCACAGAACTTTTTGAATTTCTCCCGGAAATTGTTTGATTTTGATTATTTCCTGTTGGAGTAAGTATTCCCAAACATTCTGGTGAAGTTGAAGTAGCCGCGTTTATTCTTGAATTCGAAGACTGCGTTTCAACCGGAGGTCCAGGATTTGAAAAGGGACTCGTTTTATTTTTTTCACTTACAAAACTTTTTTTCAAATCGGAAACTTGACCGCCAGTTCGCGAATTTAAGACCAGAAATGTTGTAGTTCTGGAAGCATTTAGGGAATTTTTGGTTGCAGGCGGAACTTCTCCTTCCAAATTGGGAGTTGAAGATGCAACTGGTGGATTGATAATCAAAAGCGATTCTTCTTCTTCCTGTGCGGAAATATTTTGGGATTGATTGTCAGAGCCAAATGTCGCCATAAATGAACGGAGGTTTGTCTTCTGTATGCGATCTTCATCGAAGTCTTCAGTTTCACTTTGTATTTGTACATTTTGAGCTCCTTCCTCACCTGGGAAATTTTGCTTATGTTGTGGAACCCAGTCTTCAATTTCGGATTCAGCGTATACGGGAAGGGAAACCCAAATTTGTTCGTCATTGGGTTCTGAAGATTTAGGGGTAGATGTTCCCATTGGCCGCATGTTCTCTCTTTTAGGAGTCAAGGCTGTAAACGAATTTCTAGTGTAAGGATCACAAATTTGGTTAAGTTTTTATTTAAATCTGAAATAAATACAAATTTGTATATGAATTACATAATTTCATGTAAAATCAACTGGCATTTAAAGTGTTTAGATTTTTCTGGTAAGGATAAAATAAATTTGCGGTCAAAATATAATTTTGCTACATCAAATGTTGAGTTTCAAAACTCAGTTATATATTTATATAATACTTCCTTAAATTCCTTGAAACAATTATCTCTTGCTATTTTCGATCATAAAATATTTCGTTTCCTTTTATGGCTAAAAATTGTCGTGATCAATTCTTGCTTCAAATTATAAAAACTGCGAATCATTTCCTACACTCTCAGAAATTTCCTCTAAACAATAAAGGAATACTTTTATGGTTAAGGGCATATGATACTTAAAAAATTGTCGATTTTGCCAGTTATAGGTTCCCCCGGCTTTTTTTCTAGAATGATAAATATTTTGTCTTAAAAATTTGGGAAATGATAGCGAACATGCAAACGGACGTCCCCACACACTTTTTTTGTAGGTTTATTCAAAAGAGTTTGAATTTAGCAAAATGTGATTACTTTGCATAGCCTTTAGGAATTAGTATCGATCTTTACAGTGTTAGATTCCCCCGGCTTTTTTCCTAAGATAAAAAATATTTTGTCTTCAAAATCTGAGAAATGATAGCGAATATTCTAACGGACGTCCCTGCACACTTTTTTTGTGTTTTTTTCTCAAACAAATTTTGATTTTGCTAACGTGTGTATATTTCGAGGTATGTGTGTTACAAGTCTCCCGAGCGTTACTTCCAAACTACACAATTTTTTTGGCACAATAATTTTTTTGTTATTATCCCTGAAAAAAGAATCCGGGGACGACCGTGATGATATTTTATAGCATCTCCAAATTCAGTTTTTAAACATTCTCATTTTTGTGGAAAAAAAGCCGGGGGAACTGTACCCGATTGACCACACGACGAAGTATCACATGCCCTTAAAGTGCCATCGTTTGAGAATTAAGTCTGAAAACAGATCCTTTAACAGTTAAAGTGCGAGTTGTTTAACTAAGAATCGTTTCAACGATAAGCAACTTTACTTTAACGCGTAGAAGGTGCAGATTAACGATTTACGAGCATTTATTCATGCAAGGCTGCATGTATCTGAATGAGAGCATGAATGTACACTCGAGTCGCGATACTGCGAAATTCAGTACTACGGAATCCCACTATTGAGTACGTTTTTTTCCCTATAGTGAGAACGACGCTATAACCCCCCCCCCCCACTACTCATTTCTACATTTGATGATATTTTCAAATGTACAATTCACTGTAATTTTAATTTTTATTCATAATCAAATACATTCGATACTTACGGCGGAAGATTTTATATTTGTGATGTATTTCTAAGGTTCCTTCGCTCTATTCATTTTAATAATTTTAATAATGATTCAAATCATCACTATAAGGTTTCAGAAGGTAAACAGTTGACATGAGCGGACACAGATTCACACACGTGTCATCTACACAGATTTGAACATAGTAAATAGTTGCAGGAGTGGGGTCCCCTCATGTGTTCTCACTATTGAGGACGGACCTGCGCTAAATGTTCTCAGTACCGCGACTCGAGTGTATGCGCGTGCAAGAAATCGCATCACCGCGCTTTTAAAATGCAATCGTTTAACCATTAAAGTGCATACTTTTAGCGTTAATCTAAGATTCGTTTCACGGTAAAAGTGATTGTCTCCTAAAGATGAAAAGGCGTGACACTATCATTTCGTCGATATCATTTCAGCGTTAAACTGGATCATTTAAGAGTGAAACAAATCTGCTTTTAAAGTATCCTACTTTAAAGATTAAAGGACCGACTTCATCGTTTAGAGGAAATTTCTGAGAGTGTAGACTGTATAATGTATATCATTTGAATCTGAATATTTAAATGTTGAAATCAAGGAGCTGAAATTATAGATAACCTCTTTAAAAGAAAGCATAGGTTTATTTCCATTTATTGTAATAAATAGACATTTTAGGCCCCAATATACCAAATTTTTAATGTAGTAAAAAACTATTAAAATAATTTATTGTAGGTTATTCGTATAATTCTAGTTTATAGTAAAAACTATTTTATTCCAATTGGAAAACCACAATTTGATTTTTAAAATTTTTGAATGTAAAAAAAATCCCTCGTTCAATACTAATTATTTAGGAAATGACTACGGGTACCAAAATTTTGGTATAAATATGAGTGTTTCTACACAAAAATTCGGCTATTCGTACCGACAATTCGGTACAAATAGCCTCTTTTCCGTACTGAAAAAATTCCTTTCGAATTTTGCATGGAATCTAAACTTACTGAAAACACAGTAGATTCGTGTTACATTTCTGACTCTCATTCTATCGAATTTCGTGTGGCAACCTTCAATTCCAGAATAGCAAAGCCGGAATAGGAAGTTCGTTCCCAAATAATACTAAGAAGTCCCCCACTATGCCGGCCAAAAACGTTTGGTAAGCTATAGCTCGGCAATGTTCAATTAAGAAAACTCGTCGCCAGGGCTGCAATGTTTTTACGGCCCATTTTACAAAAGACAATTTAAGTCCCTGAGTTATAATAAAATTAAATAAAAACCTTTTGAACACTTTTTAGATTTATTTTAGGGGTATATTTTCATATAATTTAAAATGTCCAAATTAAACAAAGTTAAAATTGACCGAAAAACTGTTTTTCAGGATATATACAAATATTTATGTATATACAATAAATAAACGTGTCACGTTATATTAGGTAAATGTTGTAGTGATTTTAAAATTGTGTAATCGCCTGGATACAATATCTCATAAGTATATTGGAAGTATTGTACTTTTAAATAAAACATTTGATCCTTATCACGTATGTCATGCCAGTGGGCAAAAAACTATGAAAATCCCAAGAACGTTCTTAGGATATCCTATGTCAGGCCAATCGAAGTCTCTAAGACGTCCAATGTCCTAAAGATGTTCTGAAGACGTCTTAAAGACATGGACGTTCTCGGGACATCTTTTGTACTGACATTAGACATTTTAAGAGCATTCAACACTATCACACGATAATCGCCATATTTTATCCAAAGACACATCGTCCTTCATGCCGAAATCACATGAAAAAGTTACACACGAAATTTATAACGACATTTTATGCTTAATTCGAAAGAAATTTTTTCAGTGCAGCTCCGCATATTCGTATCGTAAAAATCGAACTATTTGTAGAGAAATTTCAGTGCAACTAGCCACAGCCAATTGCTTATCGGGCAAAGTTTCAATTATTTATAAACTTATACATGCACTACATTAGAACCTCGCTTATCTGAGCTATTATGGACCGGCCCCAAATTGGATAATCGGGAAACTCGGATAAAATGGAATTTTAAATAAAAAGAAAGTCTCATTATAATGAATTCGGGTAAGACTCGGGTAAACTCGGATAAGACAGGTCAACTATTTTTGTTTCAACCTCGGATAAGACAGGTCAACTATTTTTGTTTCAACCTCGGATAAAGCGGGCTCGGATAAGCGAGATTCTGCTGTAATTAAAAAGTTTTCTATTTCAAACTGCACTATGTCAAATAATTACATTTTAAAAGTTTAGAATTTGTCGTTTTAAATACCTCTATTCTTGGATGTCTAAAATAATAAAATTTTGCTACATTTATAAAAGGGTTTTAATTTGAAATAGTTAGAATGGTTTAAAAATTACATTAATGCAAAATTCAAGATTATGCTATTATTATTCAATTCTTAAAGAATCTTTGACATTTTAAATTCGTTGTCTAATAAGAAAACATGATTTTTTTGCAATGATTTAATAAATTGTCCGTTTAGTTGTAAATAGAATGAAATATTTTGTTACCCGTTCTAGCATTTGAATCTTCTTTCTCACCCTCAGAAACCAATTTACGGTCCTCCTTGCTTCGACTTCTGTCCGGAATTATCAAAGCATTCCTCTCGTCGCTTCTAGAAGCTACTCCAATCTCCCGGCTCGTTTTCAACGATTCATTCATTTTCGCTAATTGTCTCTCTAAGCTACAAGTGTACTTTCCAATTTCCAACAATACTTTTACGAATTCGGGCCTCGCAACATCTGAAATTGGTGAACTCGGAACTTTCTTCTTCTCTTTATCATTTTTTACCTTTCGATTGTCTTCAAAATTCCTGAAACTTTGTCCAGACCCAGAAGTTCCCTCTGATCCACAACAAAAACAGTGTTCCTCTTTTTCCAATCGTCGTGCAAAACGTCCAGGAGAGTTCCAAGTTTTTTGTGAAGAGGAGCTATAACCGGATGTAGTCCTACATAAATGTGAAGTGGCCGTACTGTTTGTTCCAAAAGGCCGGAAACTAAAAATTTCCGCACTCTGAACTCCCCTGGACTCGAGATATGGAAATGTTCGTTCCCAATAATCAGTCCCAATGCTTCGAGATTCTACAGAAAGAAAGTTTGGCTCAAAATTAAGAATATGTGGTTCTGTGGACATATCTCGACGAATTTGGGGCTGTTCTTCAAGATTCTGTAGTGACTGAAGAATTCTTTCCGCGAGACTTTCGAAATATTTTTCGGTTTGATTCTGGCTTTCGCTTTCCGTGGTTTGAACACTTGAGTCCTTAACGAATAAAAGAGTAGCTTTTGCGAAACTTCTTTCCTCTTCTTTTGAACTTCTCAATTTTTCTTTTGTTCCTAGTTCTTTCGCTGATATCGCTTTTTCTTTTAATTTTTCCTCTTCCAATTCCTTTTTATTTAATTCAATTTTTCTTAACTCATTGTCTCGCAGATCTTTTTCCTTAAATTTCTTTTTCCATAATTCTTTGTCCTTAAATGTATTTTCCCTTAATTGTTTCTCCTTCAATTCCGCTTCCTTTGATTTTTCTTCACTGTCTTCTTCAATCCTATTAAAAGAACCAATAACATTTTCTGGAGTCATATCTACAATTTGAACCCTAATTGCCTGCTGATTTTCCCCGGGAATTTGTAGGACGCAGACAGTGCTTTGATCTTCGCATGGAGAAAATGGTGATTTTCTTAATGTTGAACATTTGGCACATTCACAATTAAAAGTCCTCCCTCCAAATCGGTTCGCCATCCATGCTGGAATTCTGGGAGAGATTCGGTTCACTCCCGGTGTGAGTTGGAAATATCTACGTTATAGAAGGCAGGATTTAATGAGCGCTTTTTATATTACAACATTTGAATCTACATTAAAACTGTCCGGTGTAGAGTTTAAAGACCTGCGAACAAAGAAACGATTTTTCGTTAAGAATTCTAATAATAACACTAAATATATTTAAAAACATATATGTAAAGATAACAAGTAGTTTTGATTAATTCCAACTTTTTAACTTATTTCCAGGTGGTTTGAAATATTAAAGATTTAATTTTAGGGCACAATATAATACGTATAATGCGATATTACAAGGGATTTTAAATATGTTTATGGGATTTCAAATAATTTCTTGAGATTTGCACTTTCATAAATGTCGCGGGATTTCACGAAATTTTAATGTATTACATGAAAATTTTGAGATATTATGAACTACAAGTTAGGACTTAAGGAAGTTTAAAAAATCTTATGGAATTAAAAAATTTTAAGTTTCAAAAGTTGCTTAGGGTAATGTTAAGATACCGCATCATACCTGCCCTCTCAGCGGCCTTTTTATATTGTTCAGATCCCGAAGCGCTGTAGCTCTCAACCGATGGCTTCTACATTATGTTAAAGTGGTACATTCAAACTGAATAGTGTATGAACTCTGTTGCGCCCCACCATGGAGGTCGAGTCGAAGGTAGAGTTCGAAAGGCGGGAACTTACGCCAGGAACGCCGGTAACTTACCGGTAAGTTACCGATAAATTTTAAATTCTCGAGCGATTTTTTTTCGAGATTTTATGAGAATTAGAGTTTTTCCCCGAAATAAATGTAAAGTTTTTAACTCAAATAGATTTGAATTCAACCTGTCATGATTTTCAATAACTTAGGGAATATTTGTCTAATTATTAATTTATTCATTTACTTTATGTTACTCAATATTATGTGCTTGTTATTAGGTTCATCTAAGTAGGCCAGTTACTTAACTTTATTTGTATAAAAACCAGTTATATTATAAAAGTGTTAACAAATAAATCACAGCCATGAGATAATACTGTATTTCCCATATATCGGCACTATTTTCGGTAATCATCTACACAGCGCCGGATTGACATTTTTCGGGGCCTGGGGCTAAACCTCGAAGGGGCCTTCTTAAGGGCAGAGAAAATCTCAATTTTGCTGTAAACTTTATTAATTTTCTGGGGTCAGAGGCCCCTCGGCCCCCTGGGAACTGGGGCACTAGCCCCACCGTGCCCCTTGGTAAATTCGGCGCTGCATCTACACGTCTTTTTTAGCAATATCTAAAGTGCTTTGATGTTTTAATTTAACATCAAATTTTTTCCTCTGAATAGGATGAAGGCCAACAGAATTTCACGTTTACTAAGCCCAAGTTGAAAGCAAAATGTCAATTTCTTAAAGAGGATCAAAACTCAAATTTCGATGTATTCAAAAAATTGTAATAAATAGAAATATAATTAAAACTTTTGAAGTCCTTGGACTCATTTTTAACGGAATTTTCTATAGCATTTGTCAGAATGATGAAAAAATGTTCTTAGAATTTTTTTTAGATTCACAATTTTATTATATTTCGCGTTATAATGTGCAAAGTTGTTTAAAGTATTTTTTTATTATTTTAAAGCGACAGGTCAAAAGAAATATTATTTAAGAATATTGATCAGACTGAATAATATAATGACTGAGCAATAATTCATAGTTATAAATCACAAAAATGATATTTGAAAACCACTGTATCTTTCCCACATAACTATTTAGATTCTTATAAGCATTTCAGCTGCTTAGTATTGTTCACTCCAAAAAGTAGATAGTTAGCGTATTTAGGAACGGCTATCAGACTGACAAGGAAGGTACCCGAGGTGTACCTCACCGATTTTCTTCAAATTGTGATATGTTGTAGAACATCAAAAAATATTCGACACGTATTTTTTTATACGTGCCCATAAGCCCATTTAAGTGGTGAAAACCACCCTTGAAGTTCACCCCTAAAAACACATTTTTTTTAATTTCTCGAATACAATTCGTAATTTCTTACTGAAACAAAGTGGGTAACACTTGTTAT
>NC_046661.1:30688662-30691972 GCF_010883055.1 Belonocnema kinseyi | reverse complement strand
GCACGTATAAAAAAATACGTGTCGAATATTTTTTGATGTTCTATAACATATCACAATTTCAAGAAAATCGGTGAGGTACACCTCGGGTACCTTCCTTGTGAGTAGGTTTAATTACAGTATTAATTCTCCAAGACTGATCAACGAACTGCTATAGATTATAACCGATAAGTCACAGGAATGAGATTTATATAATACTCATTGTTTAACGTTAACTACTTATCTTCGGCTGAGAATCATAGGTACTTAGTATTGCTAATACGAAAAATTCGAAAATGTTCGGAAGAATTTATGTAATCGATAAATAAAATTCTATTCTGAACAATATGAAGTATATTGTATATAAAACTTAAAAATAATTGTAATTCCTAACGTCTATTGCTATTTAAGTTTAAGCGCAAACGTTATTTAGCTTATAAAACAAAAAATAATACTTACAAATTTAATTTTTCGTAAATTCTCGATAAATTCTCGCATGCTCGGTAACATATGGTATTATATATGTATGGAGTCTAATTGTCAACGAAACATGCTGGTTTCTTTTTTTTGTTGAAATTTAAAAAAATAAATAAATAAATTTACCAAAGTAAATTAATAAAATTGCATTAATGGCCAACAACGGTGTTTCTGATCTAATTATCTCTATTAAGAGGATCTCATCATAATTCGAGTTTGAAAATTTGCTAAATGTATTACTTAACATTTAAATTTACGTAAAAATTAGTCATTCATTTAAGACTTAAAATTTTAAAAATATATTTCGAAATTTTTTATTCGTTTGTTAAAATATTTGTTATTATAATCCAAGTATGTTTAAAATGTTTTCATTTTTAATCAATAATTTCGAGTGTCGCTGTTAGTTATTGTATTCGGAATTTGTGTGTATTTGTGTGTATTTCGTATTATTCGTTATTCATGAAATTGAGACCTTGGATGGAAGAAGAACACATAATTTAATAGGCATAGTTACTTATCCTTTACATAAATCATACGCAAAATGATTACTTGATCATGCGAACTTTTTAATATTACAGTTTAAAAAAATTTGGTTATATGCCTTTTTTCCATGAATGGAATAAAATCGTTAGAAAAGTTAATATATCGGTTTTTTTATTGAAAGAAGAAAATTCAGAATGAGTTCTCATGTTTTTCAATTGCTAGGAAGATCTTACTAATATTATTACTCACATTTAAAGCTTCTAGAACATTTCTTCGAACACTTTGTGGCCTTTTTCACAACATTGATCATTTAATCATTTTTCACTCTTCTGCTTCTTCCTCAAATGCCATGATTTCATTTTCATTAGCTTCATTAGTTTCTTTCAATAACACGTTATAATGAAGTTCGACGCATTAGCTATTTAATTTTACTAAACGCGTTTTACTCCTAGTATCAACAAGTCTACGACTACAGTAGGTCGAAACGCGCTAACCTTCGAATGTTTAGAACTCATGTAAACATGCGAATTTTAAAATATCCTTTATATGATATATGTAAAAGCCATGCCTACGTCGTTTAACGTAATTTAAGGGAAAAGGTGCTATGTGCCCTTCTTCCATCCAAAGCCTCAAATTAATAACAGGATCTAACATTCTTATCTATATTTGCCGATTACAAAAAAACGTTCAATTTCCATTTTATTGAAATTTATAACATCAATATTGACTTGGTTAATTTAAATAAACAGTTTGAAAAAAATAAAATAATTATTGATAATAATAAAAGATAACAGCCTTTAATTGCAAATATTCTAAACTGACGAATTTTAAATTGAAAGTCGTTGCCACTGAAGAATTTCCAATTGTAAATATTAAAATTGAAGAAAAAAATTGAAAATTACGCTCCTTTAAAATATAAGTCTTGATAATGGAATAATATTTGTTATTTCTGAGAGATTCTGATACAAAAACTTAACACGTACATTCTTTGATATTGGAAGAATTTGAATGCTTTCGTTGTTGAATAAAGTAATTAAAAAAAATCTGAATTCAAGGACATTAACAAATGGTTCTAACACTAACATAAAAAATCAAAATTATGGAATAAGAGACATTTCTAAAATGTTTGGTTGTCTCCTTTCAATCTTTGTACAGGAAAAATCCAATTCATCGAATTTTTTTTTTAGAATTAACTTACAAACGAGAAACGATATCCTTTTTTGAAAAATTAAATTATGTTTCGCAATTTTGTTTCCAAAAATTTTATACCAGACAACTCAAGAAATTAGAGGACCAACTTGCATAAATGACATTTTCCACAATTTTCACATTTTTAATAAAGAAGCAGAACATTTTTGAATTCTTATCATCGAGGTAAAATATTTTCTATATTATACTTTTGAGAATTCTAATTCGAGAATTCAAAACTTTAAATATAAATATTTGAAGTCGAAAAAATACGAGTTTTAAATATATTTTTAAATTTGAACAACTTAAACATTTCCAAAATGCCCCGCATGTTTCGTTGACAAATATATTTCATACATATTTAATTTAGTATAAATATATTGAGCGTAAACAATATAAAATTATGTTTAAGTAACGTAAGTTACTGTGCATTGCATTTGCCCAAACATTTTATCACGGCAACACGCCTTCGACTTGACCTCCATGGTAGGGCGCAGCAGTTTGCATACACTATTCTATTTCAATGTACTCTTAGGCCAGTCAACGAAGGATTTTAAATGGAAATAATTTATAACAATGAACTTAGTTGTCACGAAGCTTCCTTAGGGGGTCTTGAAACACCTCCCAAAATTCAGTAAATTTGGGGGGGGGGGGACGCTCGAGCCGCCATCTTCCAATATGGCGGATGATTTCATGTTTTTAGATTTTCCTTGGAAATGGCTGTTTTTAGAGCAAAAATAGTTATATAATAAAATACTCTAAATTTTCTTCTGAATAAAATAGGTTGCCATAAAGTTTATTGCTATAAAGTGAATAGTTTGCCTGAAAAATTTAAAAGATTGAACAATTTTTGGAAGTTCATTATTTTTGCATTTATGAGCGATTGCCTCAGTGAAAACGAGTGCAGTTTATTGTTTCGAGCTTGGCTGAAGGTAAGCTACCGTGCAATATCGATAATTTCGTTGTAGCTATATTATTTATTTAATACTGAAAATTATTTTGATCATTTTCAACGCCTAATTTGAAGAAGTTGCTTTCATTTCTCGAAGTAGGGGCTTTGTCATTTACCTTTCCTTATGTCTTCACAACGCATCTGCAAATTTTCGAAATTTTAAATTAATTTTTTGATATTAAAAACCGCCTTTTTTTGAACCTGTGTCAAAACTCTCGGAAAATCCGAGTTGAG
>NC_046661.1:30683515-30688562 GCF_010883055.1 Belonocnema kinseyi | reverse complement strand
GTACAGTCAAGCACAGTAATTTCTATTTTTGTAAGAGAACCTTTCTTCTCCCGCTAAAATTTCATGTCTATCGAACGCGTTTTTTGTATCAGAAAAAAATCACATCATACTGATTTTTGCATGAAGCATTGCAAAGGTGCTCCAATGATCGTATCAAAATTCAGTAATGATCGAATTAAAATTAAGCTTATAATCAAGCTCTAAAGTGAATTTAAACCTTTCGTTCGACACGCCTTCAAAATACTTGTGGCTTCACATCTACTTTTATTTATATAAAAAGTCAATCTAACAAGAACAGAAAATTATTAATATTCCATGAAATAATTCAGATTAATACCATTCTTCGGCCCCTAGTTCTGAATGCTTGGATGGCATCTGGCCACGGATTAAAGAAAGGGACCAGCGGTCGGCAGTAAAAATAAAACGCCCCCCCCCCCTGCTTTCTGTCACCCAAAAATCCTTACTTTTTTACATTTTTTAGTCTTCTAAGTACAAAATTTTTTTTACATAAACGTCTTTACGCTTATTAACGTAGAACACTTTCAGCTTTTAAATGACTGATTTTTTGTTGCGCTAGCATTTTTTTTGACTGAGTTGTTAAGTTTCAAAGGCAGATACCTATAGTTTTACTAAACAGATGACATCGAAATCTTATTTTAGGCTGTTCATTAACTTTAACTTTGTAACTAATGGGAAAAGCGCGAACAATTGCGGTTCTCTTCGATAACATGAAATTGTGTACAATCTGATTAACATTTATTTGGGGCAACATTCTCTTGATCATATTTCTCATCTTAAAAGTATTTTAATAAATGCAAAATAATAAAGAAGTTTTTCTTTTTTCATAGATTAAGCAATATTTTTTTTTAAAGCAACAAACAAATTTATAGTTTGTAAAAAAAACACGTTTGAAAACTTTTTCATGCAATTTGTTGTATTGCCGTCGGGAAAAATACTTTTAGTTATTATTAAATGTTAATTACAAAAAATACAATCTATTCTTTTTCTCTTCCTATAGACCTTTCGTGACATAATTTTTTTGTCAATACTTTATTTAATTCTTTATTTAAGTTCATTAAAAAGCATTTATCTGTTGAATGTTAATTATTTTAGCTGAAAATGCCTTTCTTTGCTTGAAATGTCGTTTTGATTTTAAAAATTAATCAATATTTCATGCAAAAATAAAAAAAATGCAATGCTTCATGCGAAAATTAGTAATGATATGATTTTTTTCTGATACAAAAAACGCGTTTTATAGACGTGAAATTTTAGCGAGAGAAGAATGGAGATACAAAAATGGTTATTTTATTATCATCCCCTTGAAGTATTGATCTGAATTATTCCATGGAATGTTAATAATTTTCTGTTCTTGTTATATTGTCTTCGAAATTATTATTTTACAAATGAGTTTCTATATAAACAACAGTAGATGTGAAGCCAGAAGTATTTTCGAGGCGTGTCGAACAAAAGGTTTAAAGTCACTTCAGAGCTTGATTATAAGCTTAATTTTAATTCGATCATTATTGAAATTTTAATACGATCATTGCAGCACCTTTTGAATGCTTTATGCAAAAATCAGTAATGTTATGATTTTTTCTGATACAAAAAACGTGTTTGATAGACGTGAAATTTTATGGGGAGAAGAATGGAGATACAAAAATGGTTATTTTACTCGTATTATCATCCCCTTGAAGTATTAATCTGAATTATTTCATGGAATGTTAATAATTTTCTGTTCTTGTTAGATTGTCTTCAAAATTATTATTTTACAAATGACTTTCTATATAAACAACAGTTGATGTGAAGCCAGAAGTATTTTCGAGGCGTGTCGAACAAAAGATTTAAATTCACTTCAGAGCTTGATTGTAAGCTTAATTTTAATCCGATCATTACTGAATTTTGATAAGATCATTGGAGCACCTTTGGAATGCTTCATGCAAAAATCAGTAATGATAAGATTTTTTTCTGATACAAGAAACGCGTTTAATAGACGTGAAATGTTAGCGGGAGAAGAAAGGTTCTCTTACAAAAATAGAAACGACTGTGCTTGACTGTACTAACAAGCCCGTTACTCTCTCGCTTGCCCTCGCGTATATGCTTTGGCGGAAGAGGGACGCCGATAGTCGCCTGTGGCCACATGACCGTGGTCGCTTCATGCCCTGGGAAATGCAGTTCGAAGGGTCTCAGGCATATGGAAGGAGTTGAGATTATTTACAATGGGTGCATTATGTTTGCTACCGTTTGAAGAAAAAAGTGGGCCTGCAGTAAATACATCGTTATTACTTCACCCCCCAGGCTCAACTCGGATTTTCCGAGAGTTTTGACACAGGTTCAAAAAAAAGCGGTTTTTAATATCAAAAAATTAATTTAAAATTTCGAAAATTTGCAGATGCGTTGTTAAGACATAAGGAAACGTAAATGACAAAGTTCCTACTTCTAGAAATGAAAGCAACTTCTTCAAATTAGGCGTTGAAAATGATCAAAATAATTTCCAGTATTAAATAAATAATATAGCTACAACGAAATTATCGATATTGCACGGTAGCTTACCTTCAGCCAAGCTCGAAACAATAAACTGCACTCGTTTTCACTGAGGCAATCGCTCATAAATGCAAGAATAATGAACTTCCAAAAATGTTCAATCTTTTCAATTTTTCAGGCAAACTATTCACTTTAGGGCAATATTTTATATAGCCTTTTTTATTCAGAAAAAAATTTAGAGTGTTTTATTATATAACTATTTTTGCTCTAAAACAGCCGTTTCCAAGGAAAATCTAAAAACATAGAATCATCCACCATATTGGACAATGGCGACTCGAGCGCCCCCCCCCCAAATTTACTGAATTTTGGGAGGTGTTTCAAGATCCCCTGGGGAAGCTTTCTGACAACTAAATTCATTGTTATAAATTATTTCCATTTAAGCCTCCTCATATAGCTTCGTTAACTGGCCGATCTTGTAACAAAATTCAGAAGGCGCCGGTTGAGAGCCACAGCGCTTCGAGATCCAGACTAGCGCTGAATAATAGAAAAAGCTCGCAGAGAGAACAGGTAGGCCGCGGTACCTTGACATCGTCTTAAGCCCAATTTTTGGGTAACTACAATGCAAAGTAACGTAGTTCTTCCACCTTATTTTAAGAAATTTGTTTATGATATTTATACTAAATTAAGTATTTATGGAGTCTAATTGTCAACGTAACATGCGGGTTTCTTTTTGTATTATTTACAGAAATTGCAACAATTTACAACATTAAAAAATGTTCCCCTCCTAACACCTTTTTTTGTGGCACTTTCTGGCTCCACAACGATAATTACGTCCTGATTTCGACCATTCGTAGTTGAATGTAACGTCCCATCGCATTAATCGTATTTTTAAGTTTCCGGAAGAAAATTCGACATTAATAAAAAGTTAAATACACCTACGGTTGAAATATACTTTACAAACCTACTCATTTACACCCCCACTCATTCTCACTACTGGTTAATTTTACGGAAATTTTCTTTAATAATAGACAGCTCTTAAATTTTACGGTTGAAGACTTTTCTAGAATTTATTGTTTCGCATGTTTCGTTGACAATTAGACTCCATACATATTTAATTTAATATAAATATTATAAACATATTTCTTGAAGTAACTTGGAGTGACGGACGTTACTTTGCATTGTAGTTATTCAAAAATTGCAATACGGTAACGCGCCTTCGACTCGACCTCCATGTTAGTGCGGAACAGAGTTCATACACGATTCAATTTAAATTTACCACTGTAACATAATGTAGACGCTACGGGTCGGGAGCTATAGCGCTTCTAGATCTAAACCAGCGCTGAACATTAGAAAAAAGTCGCTGAGAGGACAAGTATGATGTGGTAACTTGACATTTGTCTTAAGCCGACTTAAAGGGTTGATAAAATCAGCTACTGAAATGTTAATAACTAGAATTTAAGGTTTTAGCTTAGATAGAAGTAGAAGCTTTTGAATTTGGAAGCATTCAATTGAATTAAAGTCTGGAATTTGAAATATTCCAAATCTGGAAACCCTCTACTATGAAACTGATCAAATATCTTCTCATAAAAAGACCACGAATTTGAAAGTATACAAATTTAAAAACATCGAAAGTTGGAAGCCTTAAAATTCTCAAGTTTTTAGAATTAAAAGCCTACCCTTTTTCCCGAGTAGTCAAAAACGTTAGTCGCTTAATCGTCTAATCGTCTGAAAGTTAAGGTATCATTTTTTGAACTTAATATATTTTATAAATTAGTATTATACATGCATAAAATGTAGCCCTTTCTGTGTGCACAAAAATAAATAAATTTTCTAAAAGAGATAAGCAAAATGCTTACAAGCAAAAGCAGATAAAAGAACAGTATCAAATAACATTAACAAAAAACGGCGTATCTCAAGAAGAAAAATTTGCAGTTAGTCAGAGCTGCAAGATGGATTAAAGCCACAAGAATTCTCGGTCTGCGTGGATCGTAATCCAGGGCAAGGTATGTCATACGCGGGTGACAATCTGATGGTCGCAATACTACCAAGACTACTATCGGCGAGAAAATTCGAGTCCTCTGGCTTTGACGTTGAGTAAGTATGTGAAGAAAAAATGGTAGGTTATTGAAAGAGGTATCATTTTAAAGGTGCAAATGTTATACGTTAATGAGCCAAAAAGTAATATTCCAAAAAATTATTTGTAGCTTACAGATCTGAAAATCTGATGAAAAGTAAGGAAATTTGATAGGTTTTAAAAACAGTGAACTTTGAAGCATAGTTTTTTATTGAAAAAATGATAGGAAAAATCTGAAAAAATTTATGGTGGTACACTAAACATTTCTGAATAGATTGCCGTTGAAAAATTTGCAAAATATAAATAATTGTTCGTTTTTTGTGAATAAATATGCGACCGCGCTATCTTCAGTCCTAATGAGGATAATGAAGTGATTTAAATTGGATTTATTTAGTTGAACTATCTGTAATAATTTACAATTTGAAGGAAGTATGTGCTTCTTGTTGTCTTCGTACAAATTGCGATATTTGAAGTCAGTTTTTTATATAGGAA
>NC_046661.1:30677122-30683415 GCF_010883055.1 Belonocnema kinseyi | reverse complement strand
AGTATAAGAAAAATTTTGTCTAGAAGATAAAAAATGAAATTAGAAAAATCGACATTTTTTTCGATGTTTGCATTAGAATAAAAATTAAATAAACAAAAAAATGAAAAATCTACTCGCACCATTTTCTGAAAAATTTAGTTCTGAATTTTGCAAAAAAAAAAAATTCTAAAATCGGTGCATAATTGCGTTCTAAATGTCATTTTGAACCTCGTTTTCCGATTTCACCCCACTGTGACGGCTTCTTCAACCAATCCGATTGTCTGGCAAATTTTCAAGCAACGAATTTCTTAAAATCTTTTCCTGAAATAAACTTCGACTTCCTCAAGATTTCTACTTTTTATTTAAATTTAGAATATTTAAAAGTGTTGCTATATCCTCTTTCATATTTTATGCAATAATTATTAACATTCTATACTCAGTTATAACTGTCACTAAAATCCTAAAAAACAAGAATTTCGAATAGTTCCTGGTATGCAAAAATTTGTTTCCGGCAATTGAAATCTAAAAATGCACTGTTTTAAAATAGACAATTTTTGTAATAACGGGTTTCAAAACTGAACTGTAAATTAAAGCATTTAAAGTGAACCTATTCTATATTCAAGGTATTTAATATTAAATATGGAAACATATCAGTTTCAGCAGGTATAGGTTAAAAGTCCAACAGAACACTAGCCTTAAAAATAAAATAAATTAGAATTCGAACCCGAAATAATTAAAAAATTAGAAAATGAGAATCACTTATTTGCATTTGTTTAAAACTGAATGCCTTTATCTAAAAGAATTTATTTGGAACCTTTAAAATATTTTAAATTCATGAAAAATTTGGAATGTATCAAGTTTATAAATCCAAAGCTTTAAGAATTTAATTTTAAAGTATTTGAGTCATTCCATTTTATTTCGCGAAATTCGGTTGCATAACCAGAAAAATGATCAGCGTTTTCGGAACTTATTTAACACAGACATTTATTAAATTCATTTTTTATTCTAAATTTTTATTTTTAAAGTTCAAGGGCCCGTGTTAAAAAAGCTCCGCTGTGACCTCTTAGGATGAGGGCCTCCGGCGGGGGGCCGCAGGGATGTTCCACGCGTGGAAATTCTACGAGGACCCCCGCCGAGGGCCCAGCTCAGCTGCCCTCACGGATCAACGATTAAAATTTCTGAGTCGGAAGGGTAAATATTTTATATCCTAAAAAACTTTTTTCCTGTTGTTTTTAAGAAAAAATTCTAAGTTTCATCTTTATGAAAAATCTTGAATCTTAATAAAAAATTACATTTCCCGTCATTGTAAAAAGTTGTAAAGTAGTCTACAACGTGAAAAAACGAAATATTACGTGAAGAAAAATGGTAATCGATTTCAATGATTTATTTAATAATTATTTTATTGATATTCCTGGTAACAGTGCGTGTATTTTACATTTACATAACGTCGTATAATAATAAATAATTATAAAAAGAGAGATTACAATTTATTACTTTAACTTTTCTGAACTCTAGCTTATGAGGATGGCTATTTCACCGAGTTTCAACTGTTCGGTTTAGCGCAGTGGTTAGAACTCCCGACTGTTAGGCGATACATTTAGGTATAGATATGTATGTTCGATACCCCGTAGCGTTAGAAATTTTATTTGTAATATAATCTTTAAAAATGTAATATATGCAATCCCTCTTAACAGGACTATTAATATTTGCAGTCAAAATACTTGCAATCAATTATTATTTATTTTTTCAATGCCTTTTTTGTCATTAAGTTAGAATATAGCAGTACGGTACTAGTTAGCACTGAATCAGTACTGCGCCCATGGTGAATTTCCTATTGGGGAATTACTGCGCCAGTACCGATATTCAGTGCTGGGTTAGCACTGGCATCCCAGTACAGAATAGCTTTATCTTCTTAGGATTATGCCAGTACAGGTGCCAGCACTGGCAAAAAAAACAAGAGGGCTTTCATGATGGCAACCATTAGGGATCCATGAGGGAAGCCCATGTTGGACCCCTATGGATTAGCATGTCGTTTCCATAAGGCACCACGCCTGGATTTCCCTCATGGATTCCGCAAAGCATGAGGGCAATCCGTGTGGGCCCTGACAGGGGCCCACTCCATTTTTCAATACGGGGACGAAGAAAAATGTCAGATTTATGTGGATTATAGAATTGAGAAAAACTCAAATTCTAACTTTTAAAATTGTAAAATTCACATATAACTTTTTATGAAATAATGGGCGTAAATCAATATTAAAATCGAGGTGTTTAATTTCTATAATTAAAACTGTCCCCATAATGTTCATTTTTCATCAGGGTTCTAAGAATGTGTGCCTTTTTTCAATTTTTGACACTGAAATATTAAAAATTGCACATTGAAGTTCGCCACTTTGGAGGTTTTCTTATGTTCAGAGATGAATACCTTGTTGAGAGAACAATGCAAAAATCCCGGATTAAGACACATGTAAATCAGTTTTTCATTTAATCACTGCGAAAATTTCGCGTTGGTCCCGAGCCTTTTTCTACTACAATAGCAGTTTTCAAAATAGCTGAAAATATTGCTATTTACAGGCTTGGTTAAAAGAGGTATCAACCATCGACATAGAAATGATATAGGCTCTAGAGAGAGAAAAAACATATGAGACGTAGACCTGCCTTTATCTATTTCAGGACTGTCAAGTGAACTGGTGGCCCCGGGTATTGCCTAAATATTCTGTACGGTTAATTAAAAAAAAGATAAACAATCCATTAGAAATTTGTGGTTATAATAAATTGAATTTTAAAAGAACATTCATGTTAAAAAATCTGTTTCAGATAGATTATTTTAAAAACTTGGTATCCTTAAATTCTTCTTGAAATTGAATTGAAAATGCTACAATAATAATTGTTTTGTGAGTTCAAAAATAATGTAAAAACTGTCAAAAATTTGAACAATATTTCTATAACAAAAACTTCATATTTTGAGGTTTTGTTTTTGTTGTAACATTTTTTATTTTACTATATTCAATAAGTTTACTTACGTATGAAAACATATCCCCATATAAACGACTTGACAACGCCCATAAACTACACGGGCTACCAGCATTTTTTATATTTATTTACAATGAATTATAATTAAATAAACTATAAATAAATCAATTCTGAAAAGTGCGATAAGCGACGCATTATTGGGGCACTCGAGACACAAAGCACGGTCCTGTGCTGCGCCAAACTTCACCCATCGAAAATATTCTCGACCAATCAGCTTTATCTAGAAAGAGATAGGTCTACGTCTCATATATTTTTTCTCTCTCTAGAACCCATTACCGTTTTCCCCGCAGCATTACCGGTCCATTTCGATATGTCGATGGTATCAACTAAGATGAATTTGTTCTTTGTTATTTGTCCACGAAATAATTTGAATTTTGAACTATTTAGCCAACTTCAACTTAGTCGATACGCCGTTTAATTAAATCCTAAAATATCGGTATTTTGAAAACAGTTCTTTTAGTAGAAAAAGGCTCGGAACCTCCGTGAAATTTTCAAACTGAATATATGAGGAATTAATTTACATGTAATGTAAATTATGGATTTTTTTCATTGTTATCCCTACATCTTATTGGGAGAAAAGTGAAAAAATCCAGGAAATGAAAATGGCCATAACCTCCTAAGTGACGAATTTCAAAGTGCAATGCTTAATATTGCAGCACTAAAAATTGAAAAAGGGCTTCCATGCTGAAAATTCGGAAGAAAAGAACCTTTTGGGATAAAATTTAATTAGAAAATTGAAAAGTGCGAATATAATAATGCTTCGAAAGTGCTGAAAATAGTTACGTTTTAGTTATTTTAAAAATACAATTTTCGTCCATTATTTCATGTTAAAGTTACTTTTGTTTATGTTATGTAAAAGTTTAAAGAAGCTGAATAGTCTGATATAATGCAATTCCATTTTAAATGATAGAATTAAATCTGAACAATGTTACATTACAGGCCTAAAAACCTAAACTTTTTTAGAATTTGACAACCAAAACTGCAAAATTCCATTTTTAACAATTTCTTTAGTTGAACTATACAAATACAAGTCTTTTAAATTTATCAACTTTTGGATGAGATAAATTAAAAAAATTACAAGTTCATGCAATATTAAATGACATAGAATGAGATTGCATAGATTTTTCAATTAAGAATTCATAAGAATTCGGGTCAATATTTGATTACTCTAAAAAAATTCAATATGAAATAATTGAAACTATGAAGCGCTGAAAAGTGAACGATTCCAAACTTTGTTTAAATTTTAAATTCTTGTTGTAAAATTAAAACGTTATTTTGACTAAAGTTCTTTAAAGTTGAATTATTTTAATTCGAATCGTTTACAATTAATTATTGTCCCACTGTACCGTATAATATTCACAATTGAACTATATTTCCATTATAACTAACAAATTAAAACTTACGAAATGAAATAATTCAAGTACAGTTTTTATGAACAAACATTGACAATTTTTAAGTTTACAAAGTAAAAATGATTTAATTTTTACCTTTCAAGTTTGTAAAATTTGAAATTGAAACATTTACAATTCTAAAATTTTGAGTTGTGAAAGCTTGTTACTGAAATTTTTAAAGCTTGCTAGCTTTAAAATAATATAAAATTGCACATGCATGTCACATTTCTCGAGTACAGGCTGAAGAATTTGCATACAAGCCATGTTTAATTTTTTTGCACGTGAAATTTGATAATTTCAATGAATGGGGGACACCCTGGTATAAAAGCCAAACAGTGTAGAATTTTATCCCAGGATTACCGCAATCTACAGTATCTTACTTATAAATAAAATGATATATTATTATTTAAGTTTGCTTTTAGTTATTTTTTAGAGCCTTACTCGACCCTACCTGGTTGTTGAATGATTCCATCCGGCTCTGGGGCTGAATTGTCTGCTATGGTAAGTTTTGTGGGATTCTTGAATAGTGTTTGGAGGATTTGGAATATTGGTTTGTCGATAAACATGATTGCAACAAACCGCATGCATTTCTTTACTAATTTGAATGAAAAAGTTGAGTTTACTGCAAAAAAGTATAATCACTTGAATTACCTCCGAGTTTCTTCGTCTTTCCGTGCTCGATCAAAGCGCTCGTTTGTTACTTGTCTGCGAAGTTCGCTTATTTGTTTGTTGTATTCAGCAGCTTGGTTCTGATATCTCCTGAGTTCGGCTAATTCAGAAGATCTTGAAATCATCATAATTGATATTATTTTAAATTATTCAGCAAATTATATTATTCCTATAAACATGTTAGTATTTAAATTATGTAGAAGCTACGTAAACATTATATAACATTGATAACATTAACAATTAATAACCATTTTTGTCGTTTTAACTGAATTTATTCGATTAACTGAATTTATCATTGATTGTTTAAATCGTTTCTGTGTGTTATTAATTCACTAAATGATTAAACGGTTGAATTACAAAAATAAATAATCATTGCACTGATACATTTAAAATCGAACAATCTTTAATTCAAGAGTTAAAACTCACAATTAAAAAACTTTAAGACATCTAAATCATAAAGAGTCTGATTCAAACATTTTTAATTGTACAATTTGAAATCTAAAATATTCAAAATTAACCATTAAACATTAGAGTTTTAATCTTTCCAACTTCAACAACATTAAATTTAAGCAACAGTAGTGTAAAACATAGAAATATCACAAAAATAAAAAGTAATAGAGATGCGCTGTACATATTATTACACCATTAAGACATTTCCCTTTCGGGGTAGGCGTGACTCACTCGGTGGGGGAAAGGAGTAATAAATGGAAGGGATAGAGAATTTTCAGATTGATCCAGAATTATCGTGTTATTTATGTAAATAACACGTTCGTTCCGCAACACTGCTCCGACCCAGGTTGCTGATCAATCTCTCTAGCAATCACCCCAAGCGAAGATCCTCACGAAGTCGTTATGTAAGGTTCCCCACTTGGGTCCATTAGTGGCCAAGGTCTTTTGTTTCAGGCGTCATTCACTCTACTGACACTCTGTTTATTAACTATATGCCGCCATACTTTTCTGTCCAGGCCTACTTCTCTAGCTTCTTTTATGTCCATGCATTTTTTCATGCAGGCTCTCGTGTTTCTGTGACTTCTTATATCTCTTCTAACTAGGGTCTCATTCACACATTCTAACCATTCTTTCTGCGGTCTACCTCTGGGCACGCTGCCATTTACTTTACCATCATACACTTGTTTCGTTAGTCGTTCATTTGGCATTCTCTCAACATGTCCGAACCATCTTAACCGATTTCTTTCCCATGTGTCTACTAGCGTCTCTTCTGCA
>NC_046661.1:30669771-30677022 GCF_010883055.1 Belonocnema kinseyi | reverse complement strand
CGCTACCGTATAGTACAGCCGGTACAAATATAGAATTATGTATTGCCATTTTAGCTTTATTTGATATATTTTTACTTCTGATAAGGGGACCTGCTCTACCAAAAACCATCTTACCTTCGTTAATGCGTCTATCCAATTCCTTATCTATCTTCCCGTCCCTAGTAAATAAGCTACCAAGGTATACGAGCTTATCAACTTTTTGAATTCTCTCATCATTCAATAAATAAATTAGTTAAAAAAGATTAAAGAAAGAAGACATGGAAAAGAGAATGACGGATTTCAAGAAGAGAGTAAGGGAAATGAAATTCAAGGAGGAAAAAAAGGAGCAGGTTCTAAAATAAGTAATAGAAGGGTTAAAAGTAAATGAGGGATAATTGAGAAGAAATTAAGAAAGTTTAATGTAAAGGATAGGAGCAAATGTAGAACTAGAAACAGTGACGTGTAGACAAAGGGTGTGGAGAGAAAATTTTATTGTAAACTAAAAACATAGGAACAAATAGAGAAATAATGATAATGAAGAGAAGACTGAATGAAAAATAGAAAGAATGCCTAGATGATCTAGAGCCGAATTTAGTTATCAGGCAGCCCTGGACCACAATAAAATTTGCCGCTCTTTTCCAATTTTCATTACTTAGTGACTTTTGATTGCAGGATAAAAATTAACAAGAAGTATAAGAGAACATCTGGCCTTGGCGGAATGATTACGTTTTTGCTAAGGGAGATTGCAGATTAAAAAGTGAGGGATAAAAGAGTGTGGATGAGTTGTACTAATTGTAAGATGAAAATGAAACGGATTTGAAGGTATTAAGATATAGAAATGGAAAAATTGACAAACATCTATGCGTTGGTTAGAAACTAAAAGAAATACAGTGAATCCTTGTTTATTTTAAGTCTCGCTAGTTGCAACTCCCCGGTGCACGCTTATTTTAAGTTGCTCAGTTCAAGCATTCTCCAACCACGGTCCTTGTACACTCTCCACCGCGTCAGTGGCTGACCAATTAAAAAAAAGACAAAAGAGCGGGAAGCCCTCGATTGTTTGAATTAAGTATTTTCGTATGATCGCATATGAATTTTTAAAACTTTTTCGACAAAATATTCTAAACGTAAAAGTAAGTCGTAAATGTGACGGCCATTCAGTGACACGAAATAAAATAATATATCAAACATTTCAGGTTAGTGACATTCAATTCTCAAAATTCGGACAGTTGCTTGTGTTTCGTGAAACTAAAAGGTTTTCAACTGATAAAAGGATGAAGAAACAGAATTGTGGAAATGAATTCGACGCTTGAAAAGATTAGTATTCAGATCTTTACGTTTCGAAGATTTTCTCTGAAAACACGTATGCAGTTGCAGTACCATGCGTCGCGACACGTCATGCAGCAAGATTTGCTATTCCGCAAAATATTTAAGCCGTTTTTTGAATTTATTATATTGATTTTTCGTTTTCAAATTGTACAACAACAACAAAAACACTGGAAACACACTGATATGAAACAGGCGCAAAAGCGCTAACAGACCGCGACTTTTTAAACAAGTCCGGGCCCTCTGAACCGTTTCCAATTTGAATGCATAATATTACGCAATGTGCCCATGTAAGTACCCGCTCACTGCGCCTTTCCGCTACGCTGCTGGTGTTTTTCAAGCAGGAGTCGCAATCATTTCTCGCTCCTTCAGCTGAGGAACTGTGTGGGCCGGCAGTTCTAGGGTTTACTAAACCGCGAAAAACCGAGACTTGGGTGTATTTATTGATTTCAAATTGACCCGCGCTTTTCGGAACATGTACAGTTGACAAAGATGCTTATAGCAACCTAATAGCGATACAAGGCCGGGGCAGTCATTCAGCCAATGAACGTCACTTGATAAGAATAACCTGTCAACTCGCGATAGAGGCGGAGGCTCTCTAGCCTTAAAATGGTCGAATCGTTACGTTTACACTGAGAAAAAAAGACTTCTGAATTAATGAGATATTGGTTTGAAGCTTCAAACGGTGCTTTCGCGCTCGGTCAAATGCAAATATAATCAATTCAAAAGCATATGCTATTGTTTCTTATTTTCATGATTCAAATAAAATATTATTAAATTATTAAAAAATTGATTATACTCAACTGAAGATGTCAGAGACCTAATAGTAAAATATTATAAAGTTAACTACACGTGAAATTTGAAGAAACCGATATGTCCTATAAATTGATAGCATCATGCTCTCAATTCGGAACTGCGATGCTACCATTGCAAAAGTAGACAAGTTTAAATGTATAGTACACTGCAATAATCTATTAGCAGAAATTTCAGATTCAAAGACGGAAAATATTGAATCAAAAGCAAAATACATTTGTTTTCTAGAAGTTAAATCTAAAGAATTTACATCTTCTTTAACGCCTGCCACATACTCCTCCGTTTTCTCGTATTTTTATTGACATTAATTCTTAACTATATACTCCATATACATTACTCTAAATTAAGCTAATTCTTGACTTTCGTTCGGGAAGACGTATTACTGATAACGAATGAGAAACGCACTTTATTAAAATATCCGCAATCGCCGAGAATCGAACGCACGAACCGCTCGCTTAAAATCGAACGCCTTATCCCTAAAGCTATGACGCCACACAGAGGACGATATCATAAATACTGATGGCATTCATTCGACAGTTTTGAACTTACAAGGGAAATGCCTCCTCTGCAACATTGACTTTTTGATTAAACTATCTTCAACAGCTGGCATTAGTGTCAACTGGTCCAGTTGCCAGATCGACCGGAACCGATAATGCGCCTGGAACTTCCTGCAAATCCATGTGATGGACTTTCAGGGACCTTACTGATTACCGTAGGTTATTATAGTCATTACTATGAACTCGACGTTGTGACAACAATCACAGCAGAGAAACTCATAGAAAAATCAAAAATCATTTTTGCCAGGTAAGAAACTGCAGACACCACTATCACCTATAATGGAAATTCACTTATCATAGCTGGATTCAACCATTTTATTGTCAGCGTCAGAGTCTACCATAGGTATTTCACAGGGACTGAGCGAAATGCGTGAAGAGCAGAAAATCCACTCCTCGCCAACTCTTCTCTTGTTTATATTTTTCAGCGTTACGAGCGAGGATGCTCCTGCGAGTTTCGCGAGCTTCGCAAGAGCTGAGACTGAGTGATCGAGAGTCTACCGGGAAACTCGACGTTGCCAGATGCGAGCTTCTTCGTGAACGCGCGAAAACGGTGAGGTTCATAGATCAGGACCGCTGGCAGAAATCATTTCGAGTTCATCACTAGCGAGCGCCTACTCGTATCATAGATACGTTATTCGATATCTGAACCATTCCCAAGATTAAATTCCAATTTCATCTCTTCGGTTCGAAATGTAATTACTTTTCATTTAAGACTGAACAGGAATATATTTTTTCACGAATAATTCTATGGTAAATGAGCATGAAAAAGATTCACAATTAAAAACTAGACTTCAAAACTACGTCACTTTTGACTGATTGGAGGCAAGAAATAATAATTAAAGAAAAGATAGATGAAAAAGTTTACCAAATTCTTTCAAATGTATAGTTTTTTTGTTCAAAATTAAACTATTTAGTTACAAATAAATTTTGTTACTGGAAACTTAATTATTTCAATTCAAAACACACTGATTTCATAAAAAAATGAACTATTTTCTTGAAAATAATTTTTTGTTTTAGTTTGAAATTCAATTATTTGGTTTAAAATTCGATTTTTGGTGTCATAATTGAACTATTGGGCTAACAATTATTCTATTGTTTTAAAAATTAATTAATTTAACAATTTTTTTTTAAAGAGCACATTTGATTAATTCAGCTGATATTTCTTCTTTTCTTGGAGAGAGAGAGAGGGGGGGGGGAGGCAGAGAGAGAGCGGTATTTCATGAAAAAATGTCTCCAATTTTAACACAATTTCAGTCAATTGAAAACTTTGCATTTTTGCATTTGCTACAAGTTATTACTTTTTTACTCAGTGAAAGCATTCGAATAATTTCTTTCAAGAATTGTAAAATGCCAATGGTGCAATTAGCAACGGTATAATGTAAAACATTTGTGTTTCGTTATTATATTGGGGGTTGAAAAGGAGGGTATTTCGAAAGTGATTGGGGAATCAAACTTTTTTAAGTACCTTCGGACATCTAATATGAAAATTATGAAGCATAATATTTTTGGTCTGGAATTTGGGGAATTTTTTGACATTTCATATTATCTTAGGGGCTGAAAACGAGTATGTTCCGGTGTTGTCCTTGTCTATATTCCGTATAACTTTCGAAAGACTAGTCGAATTGGATTTTGCTTTGGCACACAGTTTGAGGGACCAAAAAGAAAGATCGAGTTCGTTAACCACTAATTTTTTAACAAAATTCAAATGTTAGAGCTTTTTCAAAATTTTTGATACCACCTTTTTCCAAGATTTGAAAATTCTATTTACAGCTATTTATAATACACAAAAATATGACAAATGTATCCCTTTGACTTTGTTTTATTTAAGAACAATGACCAAGTTTTAAGCATTTTTGAAATCCAAAAAATCAAATGAAAATAGACATTTAAAGCCAATTAAACTACGTTATGCTCAACAGTTTAATATTTAATATAATACAATTTTCTGTAACACTGTCTGCACTTTATCTGTCCGTGGAGCGGCACTAAAATAGCACTTTATTGTACTGCGACGAGCGGTAGATAAAGTGACAGCGAGGAGAAAGAAGTGAGTGAAAAATAAAATAAAAGTGAAAAAAGAGCTAGAACAATTAAATTTAAAACTGCGTTGAACTACGGAGTGGATTTTTGACTTCTAATATCACCCCACGCGCGTACGTACGCGGTAGAATCATGCGCCAATTAAAAAAAGTGCTCTTATTCTACCTCTTTTACATAAAGTTTCGTATGCACCACGGCAGTAAAGTTGTTCTATACTTGGATGCCATTTTACCGTCCTCGCCTTCGGCTCAGCGGTTAAAATCTGCATCCTCATATAAAGTTCAACTTTACTGCCTAGGTACATCATCTACTATTATCGTGATTAATTTAATATTCATTTCTTATCTTGCATTAAATTATATTCTTAGCCGCGTTGAAGCATGCAACATTCCAATAAATTTATATAGTTAAAATTTATAATATGCATGGAAATTAAAACATGCTTATTCTTATTCCCTTGTTTTTATATATATTTTTTATTTTTAATATTGTTTTTTACGACTAAATAAAAAAGAAAAATGAAAATATTCGTAAAAAATTTGTAAATCCTTGTTCGTTGAATAAATTTTTTCTCATTTATTCTCGTAGCCCGTATCGTTTGCACGCAGTTTATTTTTTAATTTTTTAACTTTATTTTTCACCAATAAAAAAACTACTTACCCTATAAAAAAGTATTGCATGACATATTTGTAGATCTCTTTAAGTTGCACAATTTTTGGCGATCTATCTCTTTTTGTATTTTGCTTTGTTTTAACTTTTTCAATTTTTATCTAAAGTTTTATCAAAAACAACGACGACGAAACCGGACATACAGGCAGATACCGACGTAAAAACTAGTTTTTTTTTTACTCAGGGGGCCCCAAACATCGATATTTGCTGAAATTCGCGAAAGTCACTTTCCGCATAAAACTAATACCTTTTCATTATGGATGAGAATGTAATTAATTATTTTTTGTGTAATTAACATTTGAATTTTAGATTTTTTCAAACAAAATTCAAAAAGTTAATAACATGATCATGTAGGGCCTTGGAAAATTAACGTTTTTCTTCTCTTTACTTTTTTCCATATCACGCTTTTTACATTCACAGCCTAATGAGAAGATATTGGTTTTACGTAAAATTTCACTTTGTCGGTTTTCATCAAATCTCCATGTTTTGAGATCCACTGAGTCAGCAAAAAACGAATTTTACGAAAGTGCTTGTTTGCCTGCCTGTCTGTAGTCTGTATTCTGTAGGCACGATAACTTTCGAAAAATTGATCAGATTGAATACTACTTTGGCACACTTTTTTAAAGCCTAAAAAGAAAGAACAAATTCGTAAATCAGCTATTGTTTATCCAAATTCAAAAAGTGAGCGCATTTTCAAAATGTTTAGAACCACATTTTTTCAAGATTTCAAAATTCTATCTACGGTTCTTCATAGTACTCAGAAACTCAAACAATTTATCCCTATGACTTTTTTCTATGAAAAAAATATTATCAGAGTTAGAGCATTTTCAAAATCCCCAAAAAAAAATAAAATTAACATTTTAAGCCAAACAACGCATGATATGAAAAAAAGTCAAGAGAAGAAAAACTTTGATTTTTGAAAGCCCTGCATGATTATTCTAATCAATTTTTTAAATTGGTCGAAAACTAAAAATTCGATCGTACCAAAAATTTTTGAAACCACAATTTTTCAAGATTTCAAAATTCTATGTACGGCTATTTATAGTAATTCAAACAATTTATCCCCATGACTAGTTTCTATATAAAAAAAATTATCAGAGTTAGAGCATTTTCAAAATCTAAAAAAACAAACTAAAATTAACATTTTAAGCCAAATAACGCGTGATATGAAATAAAGTCAAGAGAAGAAAAACGTTGATTTTTGAAAGACCTACAAGATTATCATAACAACTTTTCTAATTTGGTCGAAAAGTTGAACATTCTAAATTTGATCGTACCAAAAATAATAAACAATCCAAAAATTCCATTTTTTGGTCAATATATGCAACATACGAAAAAAATGGATATGCAAAATTGCGTGCCCTGGAAAGACCTACAAATTTTTAATGAATCACTTTTCGATAGGACGCGTAGTTTTTGTTTTTAGTCGTAAAAAACAACATTAAAAATTAAAAAAATAAGAAACGTTTGGAATAACGACATAAGCTACGAAAAAAATGAGACAAAACTTGTTTATCAAAAAAAGAACTATAATTTTTGATAGGACACGCAGTTTTTGCTTTAATCGTAAAAAATAACATTCAAAATTAAAATATTAAATTTTTTTGAAAAAACGACATAAGTGCGAACTAAAATTATCAGACAAAAGTTTTTCACATAAAAAGATCTGTAAATTTATTATTAATCTTTTTCCGATAGGACGCGTAGATTGTCCTTCAATCGTAAACAATAAGATTACATTTTTGGAAAAAGGACAGAACAGACGAAAGAGGACAAAGAATCCTATATAGGACCCTATACAGGTTCCTGTATTAGACCATATGCAGATGCAAAATAGTTTTTCTTTAATCGTAAAAATAAGATATATTGT
>NC_046661.1:30669313-30669671 GCF_010883055.1 Belonocnema kinseyi | reverse complement strand
TATGATTCAATTTCTATGCTTATTATGAATTGTAATTATATAAATTGATTGAAATGATACATGTTGCGCAGCTTAGAATGCAATTTAAAGCAAAATACGAAACAAATATTAAAATAATCATGATAAATAAAATTTGTGCTTTATTTTGTAATATTTGAATAAGCAATCCCAGGCAGTGTTACATTAAAGCCGAAAGATCTTTAACAAAATAGAGTTCACAAACACAAAATTACGAAATTACATTCAACGAAGCTGAATGAGGAGGCTTAAATGGGAATAATTTATAAAAATGAACTTAGTTGTGAGGAAGCTTCCTTAGGGGGCCTTGAAACACCTCCCAATATCCAGCAAATTTGTG
>NC_046661.1:30666867-30669303 GCF_010883055.1 Belonocnema kinseyi | reverse complement strand
GGGGCGCTCGAGCCGCCATCATCCGATATGGCGGATGATTTTATGTTTTTAGATTTTTCTTGGAAACGGCTGTTTTTAGAGCAAAAAAAGTTATATAATAAAACACTCTAAATTTTCTTCTTAATAAAAAAGGTTATATAAAATATTGCCATAAAGTGAATAGTTTGCCCGAAAAATTGAAAAGATTGAACATTTTGGGAAGTTCATTATTCTTGCATTTATGAGCGATTGCCTCAGTGAAAACGAGTGCAGTTTATTGTTTCGAGCTTGGCTGAACGTAAGCTACTGTTCAATATCGATAATTTCGTTGTAGCTATATTATTTATTTAATACTGAAAATGATTTTGATCATTTTCAACGCTTAATTTGAAGAAATTGCTTTCATTTCTCCAAGTAGGGACTTTGTCATTTACCTTTCCTTATGTCTTAACAACGCATCTGCAAATTTTCAAAATTTTAAATTAATTTTATGATATTAAAAACCGCATTTTTTTGAACCTGTGTCAAAACTCTCGGAAAATCCGAGTTGAGCCTAGGGGGTGAAGTAATAACGATGTATTTACTGCAGGCCCATTTTTTTTCTTCAAACGGTAGAAAACATAATGCACCCATCGTAAATAATCTTAACTCCTTCCATATGCCTGAGACCCTTCGAACTGCATTTCCCAGGGCATGAAGCGACCACGGTCATGTGGCCACAGGCGACTATCGGCGTCCCTCTTCCGCCAAAGCAAATACGCGAGGGCAAGCGAGAGAGTAACGGGCTTGTTAGTACAGTCAAGCACAGTCGTTTCTATTTTTGTAAGAGAACCTTTCTTCTCCCGCTAACATTTCACGTCTATTAAACGCGTTTTTTGTATCAGAAAAAAATCATATCATTACTGATTTTTGCATGAAGCATTCCAAAGGTGCTCCAATGATCTTCTCAAAATTCAGTAATGATCGGATTAAAATTAAGCTTACAATCAAGCTCTGAAGCGAATTTAAACCTTTTGTTCGACACGCCTCGAAAATATTTCTGGCTTCACATCTATTGTTGTTAATATAGAAAGTCATTTGTAAAATAATAATTTTGAAGATAATCTAACAAGAACAGAAAATTATTAACATTCCATAAAATAATTCAGATTAATGCTTCAAGCAGAAGAAAATAAAATAACCATGTTTGTATCTCCATTCTTCTCCCGCTAACATTTCACGTCTATTAAACGCGTTTTTTGTATAAAAAAAAAATCATATAATTACTGACTTTTGCATGAAGCATTCCAAAGGTGCTCCAATGATCGTATTAAAATTCAGTAATGATCGGATTAAAATAAGGCTTATAATTATTACTATTATTACTATAAATATACATTTACTATTTTTAGTTAAAACATTACTTCGGAAAAATGTATTTTGTAACTAAACGCTTTCACTAAATTAAAAATATTGGCTCAGTGTAAAATATTAATTCATGTTATATAAAAATTTTTTATTACAAACAATAATAATTATTTTATATTTATCAATATTTAACTGTTTATTCAAGCCGAATAAATCAAAACCGAATATTTAAAAATAAACAATTTGAAATTGAATTGTTTTACCTGGGAAAACTTAAATCGTTAAAATTTCGAATATCTTTTGAGCTTTGAACGTTACTCTTTTTTGATTGTTATTTAAAAAGAAAGGTTTAGTATCTAAGTGAAATGTTTCAATTTAGATGTTTAAATAGCAATTGGACCCTTATTATTTCTACACAAAATTTGAGTAATTTTAATAGGTGTTTGGAAGTTTTGTAAATATTGAAAATTAATTGAAAACTTGAAATGATTTCATATAATTTAAACGAAGTTTGTACCAACAAAATTCGGCTAGTCGAACCAAAATTTCGGTGCAAATAGCCACAGCCTAATCTAAAATAAAATGTCGATTTTTGCAGATTTAAAAAAAAATGAGAAACTTTTTAAAAATTGTGAAAGGCTTCAAACGAATAAAACATTTTCGTTAGATTCCTAGGAAAATTGAAAACCATTTTTTATTTTGGAATATTATTTACAAAGAATACTAAACAGATTTTAAAAGATTTCCAAAATTGTTAAAAGAGTGTAGAATATTTTAACATGATTTTTTATAATTTGCGAAATTTCTAAAAGTTGAACGAAAAATTCTATTAATTTAAAAAGACATTCAGAAGTTCGAAAAACATTTCAAAAATAATTTTAAAACTGCATACATTTAAAATAACTTCTAGATTTAACAAGAATTTGAAATAAAATTTAAAGTTTTTAGTAGTTGAAAATTCGTTTGATTTATTTGTTAACTGTAAAGCTTGATTATAAGCTTACTTTCAATCCGATCATTACTGAATTTTGATACGATCATTGCAGCACCTTTGGAATGCTTCATGCAAAAATCAGTAATTATATGATTTTTTTCTGATACAAAAAACGC